>NC_045431.1:57750000-57857500 GCF_902635505.1 Sarcophilus harrisii
CCATTCTGTTAAATATCAAGCTAACTCAACCCAAATTCTATCCCAGCTCAAAAAACAGAAGCACTATGAGCCTTCCTTTAAATAATATCCTCATGAAACCTCTCTCTTGAAGGAGAAAGGAAACTGGATATAGATCCAAAAGTGTTAGTCTTTTTTCTTTTTCCCCAGGACTCTATTGGGTGATCTTGGATCAGGGGCCCAGGCAGCTTTCTTGAACTGGATTTTTTTTTTATTTGCAAAATGGAGATAATGTTGATAATATTTATACTTTTCCTCAAAGAACCATTATCTAATTCAAATTAGTTAATGTTTATTAATTGCTTTATGACCCCAAATAACTATATGAATGTGGGCTACTATATTTTATAGAATTTCTAATTTTGTCTGGTAGAGATGGCCACCCATGCCTGCCTTCTTATATTGACATTCTTGTCCATGCTTTCTCCCTCCATCTGCTTTTGAGAGCTCACCTGTCCATTAATCTTTTGGAAAATATACATGTATGAAATACTGTTGAAACATTTGACCTGTCCCTAAATCTGAGTTTTTACAATGATCATCAAATCCCTCCTAACTTCTATGGTGTATGATTTTTTAAAAAAAAAAATTAATTCCATTTAATTTAACTTAATAATTTTAATTTAAATCAAGACAAAGCTTGTCAAACCTCCAAAAATATTTTCACAAAATGAAAGGATATTTTCTTTTCTTTCTTTTTCCTTCCTTCCTTCCTTTTCTTTTTTCTTTCTCTTTCTTTCTTTCTTTTTCTTCTTTCCTTCTTTTCTTTTTTCTTTCTTTCTTCCTTTCCCTCCCTCCTTCCTTCCTTCTTCCCTCCTTCCTCCCTCCCTCTTTTCTTCCTTCCTTCTTTCCGCTCTCCCTCCCTTCTTCCCTCCCTTCCTTCCTTCCTCCCTCTCTCCCTTCCTTCCTCCCTCCCTCCCTTCCTTCCTCCCTTCCTTCCTTCCTCCCTCCCTCCCTCCTTTCCTTCCTTTCCTTGCTCCTTCCCTTTCTTCCTTGCTTTATTTCCTTTTTACTTCGGCTACATATATCCTGAACCCTGATGAGATTAGTAATATAAGGATTTGGGTCTAAAAAGTTCCATATTCACAGTAATAGTAATGTGCTTTTTCCATATTGAGTAGTAGTGACAACTTTTCTATGATTCTCAGAAATTGGCTGACCTATCCACACTTCTGCTTCTATTTGGGCAATCATGATATCTTATTAGGAAAAAAAAAAGGTGTAAATAATGTATTTACTGAAATTACCTCACATTCCCCAGTTTCTGAACTTGATCCAACTACTCCTGACTTGCTCAATTTCACTGGTCCTAATTTTGTGACTTTTGCAAATATAAATGGTGTCCCAAAGGAATAATATACAATATTATTTACTGTATATAGTTTTAATCTTGCCATAACAACAGTAAAAGAAATAAAGCAATTCAGTATCTGTGTCTGACATGCAGGTATATATACATAGCTTCTCCTGAATCCAGATAGCTGCCAAAAAGCCACTAAGAAATAGGGAGTACTACAAAAGCACAATTCAGTTTATTTAGTAATATAATACTTGCTCCCATCGCAACCAGTCAATAGAGTTTAGACAATACAAAATAGTTCTCAAATGACATTCAATCTATGTCATCCAGCAAGGTCAATTGTTAGCTTGATACTCAGGCATTCAGAATTTGAGTCTTAGTTTTAATTCTATTAACCCCAATTTCTCTTTCTACTTTAGTTTCCTATTATATCTTATTCTGAGACATTCATTTTCATAATGCTCACTCTCATATTTACTCACTATGTCTTCAAACAATCCAAAAGACATTATGGACTGCACCAACCTCATGCTAAGTGTGAAACAAGTCCATCTTTATTGTAATGACCATGAATATGAGAATCCTATTCCTGAGGGCAACCAATCTTACTCCTTTCTTGAATACTGAATTACTTATAATTCAAAAATAGTATAATAAAACAATTGCAAATATAATGTACTTAAACTTAAATGATAGATTTAAGCAGCTTCAAAAATTTTGATAGTTTTAGCTGATTATAAAAACATACTATTCTGGCTCTCTTAGCATAAGGATTATACACTTCTCCTTCATGCTTATAATAACAAATCAGATTTTTCTACCAAGTGCCAAATTTCTAAAAAAAAAAAGCAGTGTTCAGATTTCTTAAAAATATTGGCCCTTTACAAATGAATATCTCAAACCAGAAGGATTTTCAAACCATCTTGATTCTTTCCAAATGACATTACCTGAAAGTCAAAGTGACTGATTCTGAACTTATTTCTAGGAATGTAAATGATTCAGGTAATTGTATTAGAAAAGATATGAAACTGTAAATTTCTTATGAGCTAAAAATTGCAGTGTAGTCATCCTTCTGGAGATCCATTTATTTTCTAGACACAGAAATAGCTAAATTTAAGAAAAACTGCTAAGAAAAAGTCATTTCTCTCTCTATATATATATTTGAAAAACTAAGCATGTTGGATTGAGGGAGAAAGGAATCCTTCACAGACTGAATTCTTTAACTAAAGTCCATTAAAATCCCCCGACCTCATGTAGTTGTTGTTTCGAGGTAACATTTTGACTGAACAGATTGTTCTCGCAACTTTCCCCCTATTTCTTAGCAAACTTATTTCAATAAACATGTTCTTTTACTTCTTTATCTCCTTTGCCTAATTACCTTCTGATTTTTACAGAGATCTGTAATGTATAGCTTAATAATACACTCCAGATGTCTTCCATCTGACAGCATTGTTTCAGAAAGTATTGCAAACTTAACAATTCATTGTTGTCTTTTGCCAATATACTATTAAAGTGCTGTAGCCTAAAGTGAAGGCCTTGATCTATTTTTATTTCCAAGTTTTTTTGAGAAATCAAGTTAAAAACAAAGTTCATATTAGTGTGTTTTATAGATTTTGTTCATTGCATCATGTAAAATTATTTTCATTGTCAATACTCATAGGATCTTAGAGTTTAAAATTTTATTATATTGCAGGTCATCTAGCACAAGCACATATTTACATAAATAAAGAAACTAAAGAATGAGAAGGATTGGTAATATAACCAATACCATGCAGGTAGTAAGCATCAAAGTCAGTATTAAAATCAACTTTCTTTGAGATCAGATCTAGCTGTCTTTCTTTTGACATGTATAAATGGTACTAAAATCAACTGTCAAGAGGAACACTGAAATCAGAGATATCTTCCCCAATATCATTCCATTAAAACATCCTTGTAAAATGTCAATATTTTGCTCCCCATTTACTAGGAACAAGCTAATGAATTTTAGATAAAGCATAACTTAAGATTTTATATTTTGTGTTAACTCTTTAGACTCATAAAAGCCAAAGTTAAGGAATTGACAAATTGAATAGTTGAAGAATAACAAAAGTTGTTGATTTTGATAGAACAAATGGCATAACTTTTTTTTGTTTTATTTGTTTTAGTTTTCCTCCAACAAACTCCACTAATTTAACTTCCAAACAATTATACATTTCACTTTACATATAAATGTTAACTAATGTTAATAAGAACAAATTATAGTTATCGGCTTCTATAATGATGCCCTGTCCTGTTTTTTCCTGGCAAATTTCTGATCATTACACAGTCTTTTTTATGAATTAATTATAAAAAAAAATGTTAAAATTTTATCATAATATAGGTAAAGTGCTAATCACTGAAATTGCTATGACAAAAATAAAATAGACTGTAATCTCAGATAATTTACATGGCTTCAGGAGAGATAGCCTACATAAAAATATGCATATAAAAATGCCTCATTTTTCCACCCATATTTATTTTTTATACGGTCTTCCCCCTAGTATCTCTTCTCTCTATTCCTAATCATCTGTCTCGTGAAATCATCTAATTTCATTGATTTGATGACAATGCAAATTATTACAAATCTATATATTCAGCCTAATTTTTATAACATATTTTCTCACCCCTATGGTAATGAGGGTTATTTTTAGTAATGGACTTAAAATTATTCAATTAAAGAATAAGGGGAGCAGTTACCTCCCTTTAAGAAAAAGAAAATTAACTCTCAACAGCCGCAAATTAATGCATAGATTGTACTAATAATTTTAATTGAATGAATTTGATCAATTTTTCTTTCTAGAGTTGAAAACAACTGGACACCTTAAAAGCTGGAAATGCTATTAAATACTACTAATAATGATAAATGCAAAAAAGAATGAGATAAAAGGAAAACGAAGACAAGCTTTACCTATTTGACAGTTTTGCCTGGAGCAGCCTCTGCTTCTACTCCTAAGGGAGAGGAAAAAGAAAACAACTATTGATATAGCTAGAAAGCTAACTTTGCAAGTACTTTATACTAAGCTATAGTCCTTTGGAAATGATAGTATTGAATGCCAAACTAAGGCAAATGATGCTAAGTGAACCTTTTCCAATGGGGCTTATGGGTTGTTGTTTTTTTCCAAGACAATTTAGGTCACATTTGGCATCCAGCAAATTTTAGTGAAGCCCTACACTCCTGTGCAGATTGTCAAAGAATGTTACTTGCATAACAGTCTGTGAATAAGATATAGAAAATGTTATCTTCCAAGGATAATTTAAATAGAAGGCTCCAGAACAATTATCCATAAATGCTTAGCATATCAGATGGTATAAAGACCACCTCATCCTGTGCAATATGGAGCAATCTGGAGGTAGGTTGTACATGATACAATTATATTATTATTTTTAGTAGACTAGAAAACATTTACCAGGAATTTGGTTACCTGCCCAAGTAAACATTTTGTTTTAAACTGAATTTTTTTTTTAAATTCAGTTTTTTTTTTTTTTTTTTTTTTTTTTTTTTTTTTTTATCAAAATACTTCAGACATCTTGGTGATGAAATATAATGGACTTTTCTCAAACCTAATCTTAGTTGACCTTCTATTAGTACTAGAGGTGAGTTTCTAACAATTCTAAAACAATAATTTCAGAATATTTGTTGATCTGCATATAAACAGTTGATTAAATAAGGAATTGTATAGTTAACTAGGTACACCATAGATAGAGGGCCTGGAATTAGGACTTCATAATATATTACTTCCAAAATAACTTTTATAAAGAAAGATGATCACACCATCAATAACTCCCTTCTTAAAAACAGAAGAAGGTTCTTAATCAATAATCTGCCATTGGAAGCTTTCTACATTCTGTGGACAAAATGTTTCTTTATCCTTTTTCCCATCACGGTCATTTAGCAATTATATTCTGTAATATAACCCTCCTTTTTAACAAAAGTAGTCATCAAGAAAAACACATTGTTAATCCATTTTTACCCAGTTTTATCTACAATTTTATTCTTCTCCAACATATTTTAATTTCCTGGCAAAGTAGATTGCTTCCTACTTTTTTATTCATGCTATTATTTGACCATGAAAACTACTCTGTTCCACATGTGGCTTATAAAATACTAATGATTACTTAATTGTTCTTCACAATTGTTCAATTGTGTTTGACTTTAGTTAATGATAGTTCACCAATAGTGTCCATAGTGTTTTCCTGGCAAAGATGCTGGAGTGGTTTGCCATTTCCTTCTCTGGTGAAATAAAGCAAAAAGAACATAAATGCCTTGTTCAAGGTCACACACCTAGTGAGGCCTGATATCCAGATAAGAACTCAGTGTGTGGTGCAATGGATGGAGCAAACTTTTATTGATTTTTAGCTTTGGGTAAATCACAAAACACTGCCTCAGGTCTTCATCTGAAAGAATGAATTGGAGAAGGAAATGACAAGCCATTCTATTATCTCTACCAAGAAAACTCCAAAAATAAGCTCTCAAAGAATTGAACCCAAATGAAGAACAAAACCTGTCTAACTCCAGGCTCAGTATTCTATTCACTGAGCAATCTAGCTGCCCAAAACAATGCTTATAACCCACCCGATGTTTTTTCTTCCAGGTTAAGGGCTTCATTCTCCCAGATGCTGATGTTTTACGTTTCTTCCAGGAAGAACAGCTAATACTTTGTCTTCATCTTCCATATATGTATTTATTGTTAAGTATCATTTTCCATTAGTTATGATATAGATGTAGTGTTTTTCTATTAGTTAGATATTTTATATGATCAAAAACTGTGGCATCCAATTGTGCATGTACTCTAACGTGATATTCTTTATATTATTTTGATCTTTGAATCTTCACTGCTTCACTTACCTGAAACCTGGTAAACATGGTATAATGATGATTGATTGATTGATTGATAATTTTATAAATATTTCTTGAATGAATTAATCTTGAATAAATATACCTATGAGATTCCATAATGAGACACTTTAGTTTCAAAGACATCATGAGAATTTGTCCCGTAATATTTAAAATTTTAGCTGAAATCAAAGCAAGAGTAGGTGAAAGATTATTTTTTTTAAATTTAGATTGACTTGTTTGAAATTACTTGCCAGCACCAAGTGGGAAGACTTAAGCTACTGGTGTGAAATTTCTTGCACACTGCTCATCATGCTAGCAAAATCATGACAGAAAAAACCATAGAAAACACTCTATTTCCTGTTTTTATCAAAAATACCCATTTCCCTTTCCTGTGCATCCTCACCCCTATTTTAGGTGATACACTGAGAGCTCCTCATGTGTTGATATTTTGATGGCTTTAAATGATATTATCTACTGTTCACATTTTTTATAATCTGAATTGTGCTTGTGATGATAGCACTGATTTCTTCAATAAAGTCTGAGGCATAATATACACATACATATAGATACATAGATATAGATATGTTTCTGTATTTTATGTGTCTTAAATAATTATTTTACTCTTAGTTTTGAAATAAATATATCTAAGGGGATATTTCTACCCATTAATATACTTGAAATTTATCTGAATTTTCTCCTTAACATTTTTCTTTGTCTTGTTCATGTCAATGGTTTCCCCATTGTAAGGGGAAAAAAGTGTTAAAATGAAATTTACCAAGAGTTCAATGAACTCAAACAAACTGAAGAGAAGTTTTAGTATCAGTAAATATCAATGAATGGGCTGGAAGTCGGGACTAAGACAACATAGATAACCCCGAAAATATAGCATAGGAGCAAATCTAGGAAATCAACAGCACCTAAAAATTCAAGGAAACCAGAAATCAAAATGCCACAATGCTTCCAAATATGTGTCAGGAAATATATAAAGAGAAGTCAAAATAGGGCAGTTAGTTGAAAGTCAGGGAAATGGAACAGAATCAAAATCCTAGTTCTAGATCTGGGCAAACTATCAAGCCACCAGATTATTTCAGTTTTGCAGCTATTACAGATCAAAACAATTTTATGGTTACAAACCAAGAAGGCAATCAAGAGCCAAGGAGGACACATAACCTAAATATCAAGACATGCTGGCAACAAAGTAGAAACAATGAAAGCTTTTAATTTAGGGCATTTCTTTCTGAGATAAGTAGGCACTAGAACCCTTTTAACTTTAGTAGAAATCAAAGGTTGGTTTTCCAGGGTATGGTAAGTCCTGGGCCTTGACTAGGAAATTGATGAGACCCATCAGGAAGACTGGAAGCAGACTGTCTCTAGGAGTGTGTGGGTAAAAAATAAAAGTAGATCCTAATGCTTACATATAGTCAAGAGTCCTGCTTAAAGGAGAACAGCTGTCTGCTGTTTCCCTGTTAACTGTTTTACATAGTCACTGTTAAGAAGCAATTGCTAAAAAAAGAAGAAAAAAAAAAACAAAAACAGTGGCTTGCTTTTATAAAGTCTTTAAAATTATTTCAGACTTTAACTAAAAGTTTGCTATTTTGTCTTTTCTTTATTAGAATGCTTTAGGTAGAAAAGTACAAACCCCCAAGTTTATCAAAGTAAAAATCCCATCCCAATATTAGTGCTGCCATGCTACCTAACTCAAGATTTAAGGTTCTAGTTTCCCAGTTTCTCTATGAACCCTCATCTTACATTCCCATCCTGCACCCTATTCAGCACATTCACCTATCCATTGCTAAATGCTTATCTGTGACTTGTTGCTTTCTTGAAACTGGCTCTTTGCTTTGAATATAGGCTACATTTGTTGCTCATAATCCTACACTGATACTTGATATTTTCAATTAAATTCAACAGGGAATTCAACAGGGAGCTTTGGAATGATGGTGTTCAAATTATCAGCATGGTAAGATGTTGATCTTGGGGAAGAAACATAAAAGCTGCTTATTCTTTTATGATTTTTCCCTCATTTATGAAAAAATGCTGAAAAAGAGAGATACAAGACATAGATAGGCTGTAAATATTAGTCATTTGGAATGTATAAAGCAGTTTGAGAATATGAAATGACACTAAAGATATTTAAATATTATATACTCATGTTTCTTTTTCTATTTTGGATTGTCAGTGGGTTTATTAAACAGTCTTTTTAAAGAAAATTTTTTTCTGTTCAAAACTTTAAGAATCCATCACATACTTTAGAGTCCAATTTCAAATTCAACTCAACATTTGTAAAGTAGTTGAATTTGAAAATAGGCTCAACATTCAAGCCTCTTAGTACTGGTTCCATTGCAGCATACCACAGGGATGTAATCCTCACAGAAATGCTATTTGATCCCAGGGAGAAAAAAAATAAAAAAGATAATGGATTGCCCTTCTACATGAAACCATAAAACAGAGTTCTGGGTTACTGCCATTCAAATGAATAGAAACCGGCAGCAATTCTAACACCTATCCAGATTCAATTTTGTAACATCTGCAGGCATCATACTGGAAATGGTAAACATTTTAATGATCAGGCTCTGTCCACTTATGCCTTTACTATTCCCAGCATTATCCCCCATTTTTTTGTGCGAAAGGGAAACTAAAAGGTGACAGATTGCTATGAATGGAATGAATGGAAATGCCATTTGCATTCATTCCAGCAACAGAAAACTTGCTACTTTCCCATTCCTTTGTTGTCCTTGAGAGATCTCACTTATTGCTTTGGAAAAATTCAAGAGCCAGCCACTACATTTTGATAATGCAGCTGGAACCCCAAGCATCAGCCCATGAATGGATTCAATAGTGCTAAACAACTTTGTAATTATAGTCTATTCCTTTCTTTGCACTTAGAATTGATCCTGATTGGAGGGAGATTGAAGCTGTACATCCCCTGGAAAGTTAGAATTTATAAATATAAGTTTTTAAAGGTCCAGTGCACATATGCTGAAAATCAAAAGCTGAACAAATCATTTATCCATTTAGTGTTAATTTAAACTTGGGCCAGTTAAAACTGGGATGTCCTGTATTCAGATATAACTTGTTAATTTTAATTTTATCCAACTACCATAAGAAATGTCAAATTTTAAATCCCTCAGTGTGAATTGTATGTACACACACACACACACACACAGAAATGCTATAATTTGGCATATATATGAACACATAAGAATATTGCTTTTAAATGGAAAACAAATTTGAGATTCTGCATTAGCCATCTAACATGCTTGCATGAAAATACTAAATATGCATTTATTAGCCCCACCATGCACATATTTGGATTATATTTCTTATTTCATTCAAAAAAGGAACTCCTTGGGCAGCTGAGTAGCACAGTGATTAGAACTCTGGACATAGAATCAAGAAAATTCATCTTCCTGAGTTCAAATCTGAACTCAGTTACTTACTAGCTGTGTGACACTGGGCAAGTCACTTAACTTTTTTGTCCTTAGTTTCCTCCTCTATAAAATGAGCTGGAGAAGGAAAAGACAAATCACTCTAGGATCTCTACCAAAAAACCTCAAGTGGTAACACAAAAAGGCAGACAAGAATGATAAATGACTGAATAAGGGAACTCCTAGTGGAGAACTCGCTTACATTTATGCTTTGAAAACTATAGCTTTAAAGAATCACTTAAGATATTATGAGTTTAAATAACTCACTTAGTCACACAAATAGTGTGCAATAGTGTGCTGAAAGTGACATCTCTCCAATTATAATATAGTTGTATGTAAACAAAGATAAGTCAAGGTAGAAAGGGAAAAAGACAGAAAAAGAAAAAAGGAAGGAAAGAAGGAAGGAACCGAAGTAGGGAGTCAGGGAAAAAGAAGAAGAGAGGGAAGAAGGAAGGAAGGATCAAACGGAAGGAGGGGAAGAGAGTGGGAGGAAGTATTTATTATCTACACTGCACCAAGTACTATGCTAATTACGTTATAAATATAGTATCTCATTTGATCCTTACAACAACTTAGTAGGGAAGATGTTATTATTATGATAATTTTATAGTTGAAATAATTGAAGCCAGTGAATATTAAATAATTTCCCTGGGGTCGTATAGCTAGTAGGTACCTGAGGCTGCATTTGTACTCAAGTCTTCTTGACATCAGAACAAGTATTTTATCCATTGCATCATTCATTATATAATTCATAGAAACTCTCCAACAGTTTTACATATCATCACAACATAAATTTATGTTTTTGCATAAATTATAATCATACTACCAATCAGAAATTGATTGCTGTCAGTTTTGCTACTAGGAATTACTATGACAGATCATTTACTTTTAGAGGACAAACTATATTTTCACTTTACAATTCAATATGTATTATTTGCAATTAATATTTGCTGCATCCAGGGTCTCACTCTTGATGCTAGTATGCAAAGACAAAAAGAAATTAAAAAAGAAAAGCTCTTAAGGAATTTATATATTCTTACAAAGATACTTATATAGACGATAAGTAGATATAACTTGAAATTACAAATTGAAAGTTTATTTGAAATTACAAAATAAATTGAAATTATTCTTAAGGATTTTTCCTGCTACACATGTAGAAAGAGCCTTAAGCTAAGTTATAGCCATATAACAGCAAATATTCTTTTTAAGAAGGACATTTACAGGCCATATGATTATGAGTTTTAATTCATTAGCTCAAAACTGACTTAATCTGCAATGTTCACCAAAGAATAGTTTTGAATTAGGTGTTCATAGGCATAGTGAGTTATATGTTCATTATTCAAGAAATGAAAATCCCTCTGTACTCTGCTTTGTCCAAGCCTATACCTGGAATCTTCTGTTCACTTAGACACACTCTACTAAGAAGAGTATTGACCAAAAGGAAAGCATCCATAGGCAGACATTTGAATAATAAAGGGTCACAAAATCATATTATCTAAATATTAATAAAATGAAATGGGGACCATCAGCCAAGATAAGAGAAGACTTAGGAGAAAAAAGACATCTTTAAGAAGGCTTTCACCATTATGAAAAATTAAAAACTTATATTCTTTATTTCCAAAGACAGAAACAAGACCTTTAGGTTAAGTTTATAATGTAGTAGATTTAGAGTTAAGTCACTGAGAATATTTCTGAGAATTAAAATTGGTCAAAAGAAAAATGGGCTGTTTCAGGAGGTAGTGTGTTTCCTTTCACAAGAGGCCTTCAGATTAAAGCTAAATGATAATCACTTTTTTCAACGGTTTTACAGAGGGTATTCTGGTTCTGCTATTGGTTAGATTAAAAAGACTCTAAGGACAATTTAAAATCTCAGTGTTGTATTTCTATTAGAGTGACATGATCTAAACAAATTGACTAATTAATAATTAGTAAAATTAGTTAATTAATGACCACTAAAATTCAAGGCTGCCCCTCCCCATTTTGGGCTCTCACTGAATTATCATCATCATCATCATCATCATCATCATCATCATCATCCCAACCATAATTATAAAGGGAATTATATAGTAAGTCTAACTTACTATTCTCATCTCCCTTCCACATTAGAGCCTGAATTTACTCACCAAAAATGTCAAAAGATAGTGGACCCATCATTTAGGTCTTATATAATAGACTTATAGAAATATGCAAACCCTTTTCACAATAATCACAAGAGTTAGGTATAGGAGAAAAATTTACAGAATTTGAAGTAATATTCATTTTATTTTTAATAACTCTATTAATCAAGGGAAAACTGTCTTAACTTCATTCTGGTAGATAACATATGCTAGAACCTAATTCACAGCAAATAAAATTCATGAAAACAATTTTAGAATATGTGAGCTTGCTCTCATGGTAACAATTTTATTTATTATCAAGTAGATTGAATTCAACCATCCTGAGCTTCCTTCAATCCTTCTGTTCCTTAAAACCTTCTAATACTATTATATTTTTTCTTTCACTCTGATAACCGAAGAAGAAAAAAGTTTTATTCTTCACTAAGCCTAGTCTACAGCTGTACTTGCTACCATGGTGTCATTCCTTTTAGCCTCTTCCATGACCTTCCTTTAGCTCATTTTCAGTCTCATATTCTCCAGTGGCTCCTTCTCACAAAATAGCTCATGTTTCCCAGTCCTAGGATTTTTGTACCCCCTTGACCTTACCATTCCATCTCTTCTTTTGACTATAAATCCTTTTTTTGCTTTAACAGTTTTAACCCTTGAAAATCCGTTCACTGCCATGACTAGATATCATCCATTTCTAAATTGATTTTGATCAAATATATAACTAAACTCTAGCTACTTTCAATGAATGTTCATTCTTCTCAGAGTTTTTCATTGGTGTCCAAGTCAACATGCCTTAAAATAATCATAATTCTTTGATCTTGATATTATGTTTTAACATTTTATCTCTAATACAGCCAATTAGTTACTATTTCCTATAAAATCCACATAAACCATCTCTCTTAAATCTTTTTCTCCTATTTCTACTGCCATCACCCTTTTAATAGCTGGTATATTGAAACAATTTTCCCCTCCAATGCATCATTTAATCTCATGCTATAAAATTAATTATTAGTCATGCAAAAACTTAGTCCAAAAAACTTTTAACTATCTCATAAGCAAAAATATAGCCTTTTTTAACTTGAGATTCAAGGCTTTGTTCATTTTGATGCTATTTGTTCAAAATTTTAATTTTATCTCATATTATTCACTACCTACACTATCTGCTTTTCTCTTTTTCAATATTAATTTATTTTTCCCAAGTTCATGTCAAAACAGTTTTTAGAATTCAGTTTTACAAGATTTTGAGTTGCAAAATTTTATCTCTTCCTCCCTTCCCTCCCCTCTTCCAGAAATGAAAGACAATTAGATATATATTATACATGTATTGTCACATAAAATTTATTTCTATATTAGCCAGAGTTGCAAAAAAAGAAAAAGAAAAGTGAAAAATGTGATTGTTTTGCATCCAGAATTTTTAAGTTCTTTATCTAGATGTGGATAGAATCTTCCATCACGAATCATTTGTATTTTGTACCATTAATTCTGTTGAATCTCTTATATTTTCTTTCCCTTTTTTACCTGTTTAAAAATAGTTTATTTTGGATCTTGATATGGTAATCAAATTTCCAATGTAGTCCAGGTCTTCTTATGAAAGCTTGAAATCCATCTATTTCATTAAATAGCATGTTTTTTTTTTCCTTTGAAGTATTACACTTACTTTTTTCAGGTAGATCATGCTTGATTGTAGCCCCAATTCCTTTGCTTTCCAGAATATCATGCTCCATGACCTCTGCTTTTTTTTAATTTTCAGTTGCCAAGTCCTGTGTATTCCTGATTGTGATGCTCCAACATTTGAATTATTTCACTCTGGTCATTGGGTGTATTTTTTTTCTTAATCTGATAATTATCAATATATTTGACTATAATGTTTCTTGGACTTTTTATTTTGAGCATTACTTTTCTGAGGTAATTGGTGGATCCTTTCATAGGCTATTTTGCTCCATGGTTCCAGATCATCAGGCCAGTTTCCTGGACTTGAAAGGTCCTCCTTTTGATTATGACTAGTAGATAGTTCTATGATTCTAATACTGTCTCTCCCAGATCTATTTTCTAGATCAGTTGTTTTTCCCATGAGTTATTTTACATTTTCTTTCATTTTTTAATTCTTTTCAATTTCTTTCAATTTATTTGATTAATTGTTATTTTCTCACAGAATCAATAGCTTCTACTTACTTAATTGAGACATTAAATATGTTGTTTTCCTCAGTTAGCTTTTGTGAATTTTTACATTTGGTCAAGTTTACTTTTAAAGTAATTGATTTCTTTTTCTATAGTGTGGACTCTTTTTCTCCCCACAATTCTCTTGCATCATTCTCATTTCTTTCCCAAATATTTCTTCTATGTCTCTTATATGAATTGCAAAATCTTTTTTAAAGCTCTTCCTTGATTTTCTTTTTCTGTACTCAAAGCCACTTTCCATTTCTTTTTAACCTTTCGCTTAGAGATGCTTTGACATTGTTGTTCTTTTCTGAATTTGAGTCTTTATCTTTTCCATCACTACAACAATTTTCTGTGGTCAGATTTTTTGTTGTTATTATTTTGTTCAGTTTAATTGGCCTTTTTTCCTTTCTTTTAAATTTGAGCACTGTTTCAGAGGTTGCAAGGAGCACAATCTTATGTTTCTTGTGCCAGTGACTGTAGGCTTTGCTGTTTACCTGGTTCTGCATTAAGAACGCCTTGAGACCCAAGAAGGCATACTTATGTCTGATGCTGTGCTGACCATGTGAACTGAAAGGTAGTTGGCACTACAGAATGCCTTAGGAATCTGACAGCTTACATGATGCTCATCTTGGTTCCTAGGAGTGGTGTCTCTAAGCTTTAGGCCAGTCTGGTGATTCTGCATTTCCCCAGATTCATTGAAGCACATGCTGATCTGACCATTGGAGGATACTTGTTTTCATGAGAAGGTCTGGCTTCTGGATGTTGCCTTTTTGCCTGAGGCTGCACTGCAGCATGTGGATGTTCTCAAAGTTGGAGTGTGTTCAAGCCCCTGGCTATTCGAAGGCATGTTGGGGACCTGGGGTTCTTCTTTACCTGCTCCAGTACATTGGGCTTATGTTTGCAGAAGTGGGGCCTGCTGCTGACTTACTGCATCACTTCCTATCCTAGACTGCATTCCCCTTTTTCCTGAATAAGGCAGAATTTTCCTTTCAATATTCTAAGTGTCTTGGGTTGCAAGTTTGTTTCATGTCTTCTTTTGTTAATTCAATTGTTCCAGGATTTGTTTTAGAAGCTAGTTTATAATTATTTGGAGGTGAATATGGGAATGTTTAGGCTATTTGATGTTTACTTTATATCTTGACTCCCAGAAGTTCAGTTCCCTCTTTTGTGATCAAATTCCATTACTTCTGACTTTCTGAATATTCACTGCACACTTTCTTTTCTCTGTTATGAAATTATTCACTTTTTATAAACATGTTTCATTTCATTAAGGGTCATTTGATTTAATGTAGGAAAGCAAAGAATAGAATTTTATTTTATTTGTCTTGAAAGAGAAAATACAATGAATTTTCTAGCAGAATGAGATTGGATTTGGATTTGTTTCTATCCTTTGCTTTCCTGCTTTCCTGCAGGGCCCATATGATTTGTTTTCCTTTATCTTCATGCTGACTCCAGAATCCACAATATATACATGCACATGCATGCACATATAAATGTACAAATACATATACACATGCATCTACATACTCCTTATCAGGGGAAGTAAACAAAAACAAAAACAAAAACAAAAACAAAACAAAACAAAACAAAACAAAACAAAAAAGCAAGTAATATATCAATCCAAACAAGGCACTTTGTTTTTTTGTGAAACCTTGGGAACTCTCATGTAGAAATTAGATTGTAAAATGATATTACTTTAGGAGACAGATTCTGAATTGTCAGAATTCTAGGATCTGACTAGCTTATATCAGGAATTCAAACTGATTCTGGTAGAAAATTCATTGTATTTTCTCTTTCAAGACAAATAAAATAAAATTCTATCCTTTTTATGAAACAAATCATATTGAAACTGAGAAATCCTATGAAGCTGTATTTTGCCTTGAAGTTAAAAAACAGAAACGTATCTACTTAAATGAAAAGCTACTACATGAGGACAAAACAATTCACCTGAAATATCACAATTTAAATTCCTTCAAAATTCCTAATATAATATAGCAGCCCTTTTTGTGATAGCAAAATATTGGAAATCGAAGGAATGCCCATCAATTGAAAAATGGTTGAAAAAGTTGTGGTATATCAATATAATGGAATTCTCTCATGCAAAAAAGAAATAATGAACAGACAGATTTCAGAAAAGCCTAGAAACATTTGTATAACTGATACAAAGTGAAATGAGCAGAAACAAGAAAACAATATACATACTATTAGCAACATTGTGTGAGGACCTACTACAAAAGACTGCACTCTTCTCAGCAACACCGTGTTCCAAGACAAGTATAAGGGACTCACAAAGGAAAGTGCTATTCACATCCAGATAAAGAACTGATGGATTCTGAATGCAAACTGAAGCTTTTTTTTTCTTTTCATTCTTTCTCATTTTTTTTTTCTATTGAAAAGGGAAGATAGGGAAAGGGAAAGAGGGAGACAAATTTTAAATTCAAAATCTTGTAAAAGTGAAAGCTAAATTTTTTTTGAGAAATGTAACTGGGAGATAAATAAAATACTATTAAATTTTTAAAAATTAAAAAAAATAAAGTTCTAATATGTCTACTTGCTTTTTCAAGGTTCACTTTGATTTTTTTAAATTGTTAAAAAGAATATGACTTTAATCAATCAATGGAATAGGTTAGGTTCAGAAGACACAATAGTCAATAACTATAGTAATCTAGTATTTGAAAAACTCAAAGACCCCAGCTTCTGGGATAAGAATTAACTATCTGACAAAAATTGCTGAGAAAATTAGAAATTACTATGATAGAAACCAGGCATTGATCCATATCTAATACCCTTATGTCATAACTTTTATGTAAAAAGTAATACTATAAGCAAATTAGAAAAAACAAAGAATAGTCTACCTCTTAGATTTGTGGAGAAGGAAGGAATTTATGGTAAAAGAAGATCTAGAGTACATTATGGAATGCTTATATTAAGTAAAAAAAAAGAGTTTTTTGTACAAACAAAAGTAATGCAGACAAGATTAGAAGGGAAGTAATAAACTGGGGGGAAAATTACAGCCAAAGGTTCTGATAAAGACCTCATTTCTAAGATATATAGAGAATTGACTCAAAATTCTAAGAATGTAAGCCATTCTCCAGATGATAAATGGTCAAAGAAATGAACAGATAATTTTCAGGTGAACAAATTAAAACCATTTCTAATCAAATGAAAAAAATGCTCTAAATCACGAATTATCTGATGCAAATCAAGACAATTGAGAGAAATCATTACAAACCTCTCAGATTGACTAAAATAACAGGAAATGATAATGATATTGAAGGGGACGTGGGAAAACTTGGACACTGATACATTGTTGGTGGACTTGTGAACTGATTCAGCCATTCTGGAGAACAATATGTAACTATGCTGAAAGGGCTATCAAATTGTACATGCCCTTTGATCCCGCAGTATCTCTAGTGAGTCTGCATTCCAAAGAAATCATAAAAAGGGGGAAAAGTCCCATGTGTACAAAAATGATTGTAGCAGCCCTTTTTGTAATGTCAAGGAACTGAAAACTGAGTTGATGCCCATCAGTTGAAAAATGGCTAATAGGAATATTATGGAATATTATTATTCTAAAAGAAATGATTAGCAGGATGATTTAAGAGAGAGTTGGAGAGACTTACATGAACTGATGCTGAGTAAAGTGAGTAGAAGATAGAAAACGTACATGGCAACAGCAAGATTATATGATGATCAGTTCTGAAGGATATAGCTATTTTCAACAATGAGGTGATTCAGGCCAATTTTAATAGTCTTGTGATAGAAAGAGCCATCTGCATCCAGAGAGAAGACTATGGGGATTGAGTGTATATCACAATATAGTATTTTCACTCTTTGTTATTGTTTGCTTGCATTTTGTTTTCTTTCTCATTTTTCCCCTTTTGCTCTGATTTTTCTTTTGTAGCATAATAATTGTAGTAATATGTACATGTTTGACTTATATTGGATTACTTACTCTCTAGGAGAGGGGTGGTGGGGGAAAGGGAGGGAGAAAAATTTGGGATGCAAGATTTTGCATGGATGAATATTGAAAATTACCTATGCATATGCTTTGAAAATAAAAAGCTTTAATTAAAAATAAAACATGACAAGGGTTTTTTTGCATCATACTTATAACTTTTTTTCTTTAATTTCTTTAACACCTGTTATGGGCCAGAACTTGAAACAAGGTACTAAGTCAGTGGAACCGATAGAGACAATGGTTGTTTAATATAGTGCTTAACAGTTCTCTAGTTCAGTACATATACTTAGTACTTACTATAGTTCTACAAGATTCACACCTTTAAGGGCTAAAGTAGTAATTCAACTAAAATGGGACAGATGTTTAGAAAACAGCCTTCTTTTCCAATCCAAGGGAAATCTGGAGAGACCATTGTCAGACTTATGAAAAGCCAAGAGTTGATTATAATTTGGGAGCAAATCATTGAACTTTTAAAAACAGTACAGTACATATCTTCTTGCTTCTCTATGGAAAGAGAATTGGATCTAGAGGAGTGGAAATTAGTAGGAGCACAACTATGTTAATCAATTCTACAGTGATAATGAACCTGATTCAATTTCCAAAGACACACTTGATACATATAATTCAATACAACTGGCTTTAGGAAATTATATGTTATAAATTAAAGAAAAAGAAGAAAGAACAGGAGGGGGGAGCCAAATAAACTAGGTGAAAAAGATGAAGAATTAGACAAGAAAGGAGTTAAGTACAATTCTGATGGGCATTCCTCATCTCATGACCCTCCCTCCTCAAATAACCCTTCATTGGTGGAGGGAGAAGGAGGAAGGGGAGAGGCAGTAACACAATCAGCACCACCTATGAAGCAGCCTATGACAAGATTACAAAAAGCACTGGATAAAGGACAGAATGTATCTGATTTAATAAATGCACACCCTGTGATTGAAGAGCTTGACTTTTCAGGTCAACAAAGGAGAAGATACACTCCTTTTGATCTGGAAAAAAATTAAGTATTTGAAAAAGGGTTGCACTCTTTATGGGGCTACATCATCTTATGTTAAAATGTTACTAGATAGTTTGGCTTATGAAATCCTAACCCCTAGTGATAGGAAATCCACAGCAAGGACATGTTTAGAACTTGGACAAAACTTGTTGTGGCTTTCGGAGTATCATGAATTATGTAGGATTCAAGCCAAACACAATAGGTAAAGAGGAGTTAATGTACAAATCGCTTTGGACCAACTAGCAGGTGAAGGTCAGTATGGAGAGAATTCAGAACAGATTAATTACCCCCCAACAGCTTATGAATAGATCACTACTGCTGCTATAAAAGCTTGGGGTTCCCTCACAGGGAAAGATGAAGGTAAAGTCTTCACAAAAATAGAGCAAGATCCCAATGAATCCTTTGTGGATTTTGTGGGACGTTTGCAAATAGCTGTCACAAGAACCATTGGAGAAAATGCAGCTACAGAAATAATGATAAGACAGCTGGCTAAAGAAAATGCTAATGAGGTTTGCAAAAGAATTATATGGGGACTTCACAAAGATGCTCCTTTAGAGGAGATCATAAGGTACTGTGCCACAATGAGCACAAGTGCTTATTATACCCAGACTATGATGAACATGGGAAGACAGGGTCCCTCTTGGCAAGGGACTTCTAGAGAAACTTGCCAATGCTTTCTCTGTGGAAAAATTGAACATCTGAGAGCTCAATGCAGATATAGAGATAAAGTGAGAGGACAGGGTGAGAGAAAACCTAAAACCCTATGTCCAAAATGCCACAAGGGCTTCCACTGGCCTCAGAATATAGATTGATCCAGGGAAATGAGAGGGGCGGCCCAGATCCAAGACCTCAATCAAAAGACACGTGGGGCATGATGGCAGCCCAGGTTACACCTTTAGAAGTTCAATACTCTGATTTGATCAATCAGCAGAAAAGAAATCATATGGCAGAAAGGAATTAATCAAAAAGCAATCAGATGGCAGGAAGGGTTACAATTGGAGAGAATGAAGGCTTTTAACCCAACAGAAGGGCAGTGTGCAGTGAGAGTAGCTCCAATATAATGAGTACCTCCAGTGTAATTGCCAGGTGATGAGGAGAGGTTTAGATAGGTTAACTACTTGGGAGAAAGGGTTTGCTTATATCTTTACAACGGAGAAAGAATCAGATGGGTGCCAACGAGCACCTGGAAAGAGACAGAAAAAGAGCAAAACCTTGAAACAAAGGAGAAGACCTAAAAACAAAATCTGCAGGAATCATTGGATTCCCTAACACAAGATAAGACTATTGCAGGACTTCAAAACTTTCATGAATTATTGGATTTCTGGCATATGAAATTATGGACAATAGATTCCTTTTGGACTATTTCTAGGACTTATGGAGATGTGCAATTGCTCATGTTAATTCATGTTATTTGTTACATCACTACTAGCCTGTGTTATGTCACTGTGTACTTATCTAATTTATGTAATTATGTGTAATACCTCCCATGTTGATATATTTATGTATACTTGTTTTAAGAGTGAGACCCTTTATAAACCCACTAATCTGACTTGATTTCCCATTTCCTTTTGTGTTTTCATCTCCCTTCCTGAGATTTCAGGGAGGGCATGATCACCAACTTTTTAATGGTGTTTTCACCCCCATTTTTGAGCAGTCAGGGAAGTCATTACCACCTATATTCTTTAAAAAAAAAAAAAGAAAGAAAGAAAGGGAGAGATGTTATGGGCCAGAATTTGAAACAAGGTGCTAAGTCAGTGGAATTGATAGAGACAATGGTTGTTAGCATAGTGATTAACAATTCTCTAGTTTGGTACATGTACTTAGTACTTACTATAGTTCTACAAGATTCACACCTTTAAGAGAGCACATATAAGCTCAGAGCCTCAGCCAGAGTATAGTCAGGGAGATTCAGAAGCAAGAGAAGGCAGTTTGGAGAGAACTAGGGAAGACCAGAGAAGTGGTGCCAGTCCTCCTGCCTCCCCCACAGAAACCAAGACCCATTCAGGAGGACCTCAAGAAGCTGGCAGAAGCAGATAAGCAAAGGACTGGCAGCAGGAGCTTAAACTCTCCAAACCAAGGAGAGAGATAGGGCTCTAGGAAAGCTAACCAGGCCCCAGGAAAGGAGACAAGACTTAGAAAGAGACAATAAAGGGTTAGGACTTTAATCCCTGGCTGCACTTGTGATTACTGAACTGAAACTAAGGCTGCCTCCAGAGACCCCAAGGAAACCTCAAGAAGAGAAGAATATTACACCACCTGTATCCCCAATACCCATTCTGAAATTCTATCTTGCCTAAACTTTGACTTTTTGCTATTTTATTTTATTCTATTCATTTGGAACTGGAAATGGACTGTGATAGAGAGGGAACATAAATGTTTATATATGTTCTTTAAGACTAGGGACTGTTTGATTTTCTTTGTATACTCTACACCTAGCTCAGTGTTTCACACATTATGATCCTTATTGAACTAAATCGAATTGAGATTGTAGTGATAGGTAGAAGCCTCCTAAAAACTGAGCATTTGATTTATCATTCTTTATTTTAAAAAGAAATAATTTTATGTTTAATGCTAAACTGACATTTGTTTTTATGCCTTTTTTTGCATTCTAACTTTTCCTAATGTCTGAAATGCAATTCCTCCATAACTCCTTCTTTTAAAATTCCTAGTCATCTTCAAAATTTAACTACTGTGGCAATTCAAATGAGAAATTGTTCCTGCCCCTTAATTTCTTTCTTCTAATATGTTAGCATTACTTATTCATTGTTTTTCCCCATTGCAATGTAAGTATCTTGAGGATAGGTATTATTTATTTCATTTTTGAGTCACCAACACCTAATGTGGAACTTTGACCATTATACTTGTTCAATAGATATTTGTTCAATTGTGTTGAATAAGGATTCTTAGCTTTGCGAATTTTTTGTCAAAAGGGAACTTCCAAGATCTTATATTTCAATAATGTGCATTGCTTCATTCAGTAAGGATCTATTGAAAAGTACTGTATGGGTATTAATCAGGTACAAACTGCCCATCACTATGCCAAGTGTTGGGAATACAAAGACAACAAACAAAACAGATCTTATATGTTATTGCTTTAAAGTGTCTTAGTAATGATTTTATTTTTATATTAAGACATCAAAAAGTGTTGCTGACCTTATAACCCTTAACTTGCATTTTCAAATAAAAACTGGATCAGCTCATTGTTAAGAATGAATATAAAATAACTAATTTCAAATTTAGAAGGATTGAATATGTTTAACATATTTTGGATTCCTACTGTCTAGGGGAGGGGATGGGGAAAGGGAGAGAAAAAAATAGAAACATAAGGTTTTGAAAGGGTGAAAGTTGAAAACTATGCATATGTTTTGAAAATAAAAGGCTTTAATTAAAAAAAAATCTCACTTCACTCCCAACTATCATAAATCCAGCTGTAATGTCATGATAGCAGTTCACTACACCTCAGTCAAAATGAAAGACCTTAGCTTAAAAAGTCAAGGTTTCTCACTGTATGCAGAGCCATCACTAGTCATCCTGATCAATACCTGGCCACTGGATCCAGATGGCCCTTCAAGGGAAAATGAGGCTGGTGACTTTGCCCAGTTCTCCCTTGCTCAAATCCAATTTACTTGCCTGTTGTGGCATCACCTCACTAGGATGCCATGCCCATCTTTGAGAACAAAATATAAAACAGTATCAACTACAGCAACAATTAATAATAAACTGTGAAACTGAGCCCCCCCCCCCGAAAAAAAACAAAACAAAACAATAAATGATTTGACCTGGATCACAAAGCTATTAAGTGTCTGAGGCAAAATTTAAACTTAGGAAGATTAGTCTTCCTGATTCCAGGACTGAATTCTACGCATTTAAGTTACCTCCTAACCAGAAACAATGAGTTAAATAATGCTAATTTAATTAGCTCAGACTCATCCTACAACAAGTACCCAAACCAGAATGCTACTGAAACATCAAAGAAGGAAATGAATAAATGAATAAATATTTTGCTAGATATTTCTTCAGGAGAGGTGGAGGAAGAATGAATAATTTATTTTACTTAAATGTAAGATGTTACCCAAGTGTTTGAGAGAAAAGGAACTTCTCTACCTTTTCTATGGGATTCTCATAAAGCCCCAAACTGTCAATTTCAGGTTATAGGGAACATTTTTCTTTTTGTACAGCTTTGGGAATTTAAACCAACTGAGCCAGTCTGAGGAAAGGCATCTGAGCTTCTTCTGGTGGCAGCTCTCAGTCACTGGAGTATTTGGATTGATCGGTGGCAGTGTAAGAGTGGCATTTATACAGTATGCGTGTGAATAAAGTATGAAACAAGGCCAATAAATCCTGTCCCCAATGAAAATATGTTAAGGCTTCTTTCATAGCTAAATATAGATTATTCCCTGAGTTCACATCTCATTTTATGTTATGTACAAAAATGTTCATGCTTCGGTCAATTTATACTTGCTTCAGAATATGACAATGCTCAGTCCTCAAGCAAACTTTTATTTCATTTATTTTATTTTGCAGAATTAAAAAAAAATGTCTCTTTTCCAACCCCACATTGGCAATCTTATTTCTTCTTTTTTTTTATCCTGTGGACTTTATTTTTATAAAGCTTTTTTATTTTCAAAACACATGCATAGTTTTCAGCATTCACCCTTGAAAAACCTTTTATTCCAATTTTTTTTCTCTCTCCTCCCCATCCTGTCTTCTAGATAGCAAGTAATGCAATATATGTTAAACATGCAATTATTCTAGACATATTTTCACAATTATCATGTTGCACAAGAAAAATCAGATGAAAAGAGAAATTATAAAGATAGCAAAATGGAAGCAAACAACACAAGAAAAGATAAAAATATTATGTTGTGGTCCACTTTTAGTCCCCACAGTCCTCTCTCTCAGTGCAGATGTCTTTTTCCATCAAAAGTCCATTGCAAGTAGCCTGAATCATCTCACTTTTGAAAAAAGTCATGTCGAACAGAATTGATCATCATAAAATCCTGTGTACCATGATCTCCTGGTTCTGCTCATTTCACTTAGCATCAGTTCATTTAAGTCTCTCCAGGTCTCTCTGAAATCATCTTGCTGATCATTTCTTATAGAACAATAATATTCCATAACATTCATATACCATAACTTATTCAGCCATTCTCCAACTGATGAGTATACACTCAGTTTCCAGTTCCTTTGGGCAATCATTTTCAAAAATATCCATTAGTCTACCTAAGTTTCAGCTGATCTCAAAAATATGCATTTTTTCCTGAATTTATTGACCAACCTTATCTAACTTGCATCAGAGATAGTGAATTTCAGAGGTGAAAAAGATTTTAGAAGCCATCTAGTCCAATCTATATCTAAACAGGAATCCTTTCCATAAAATACATGACAAATGGTCATCTAGCCTTTATTTGAAGACCACCAGCAAACAGAACCACATTACCTTCAGAATTAAGCTGGTAACAAGTCTTTCTGAATTTAACCATGACAATCTTTGAATGGTAAGCATAAAATCTACCAATAATTATTCTCTATCTGATTCATCTGTACATGACAAGAATTTTTTCAGTGCCAACTATTTATAAAGCACTTTTCTAAGTGATAGGGAGTACAGAACTTGACTGCAAGAGGCTATATTACTTCCAAGTCTCTGGTTACAATTTAATAAAAAAAGATCCTACTACTCACTATCCATGAATCTTATGTTAGCCTTTCTTATCTGTCTCTGTGTCTTTGTATATTTTGGCCAATATCTAAAATATCACCCGCAATGGTATTGGGTATTCCCCTCACACACAGGCATGCGTGCATACACACACACACACACACACACACCTCTTCTTCTTTAAATACTTTTCTTCATTCAAAGACAATTTCCACCTTTTTACTGAAGCCTTCCTGGATTTCTTATATTTTTACAATCGATTAGTGATTTCTTCCTTCGTAAATTTGAGCTTTTCCATATATTCTGGACTTTAAAATGAACTTGGGTCAGGTTAATAGAATTATATGATTGGGTCAAATCCATAATCCATATAATATAAATTAAACTCTATCCTGTGCCAGAACAGAAAGGGAAGAATATCCTGGAAGTTTTCTAAGAATGCTATTCTGTTGTCTTTAATAGTTTCTCCTTTGTCAGCAGGATAAAATGCTTCATGAATAGAAAAGTATCATTGACAGAAATCATTGGCACAGATGGAGGCAATGTTAAAATCAGAAATCCTCAACAATGACTCAGAGTGGGGATAAGAGAAAGGTCTGAGTATATCTTCCAGGAAGCAAAGGGAGGTTAGACAAGAAATAGAGGACATACTATGGTATATCATGAAGGGGAATAGATTTGTAATCAAAAGATGTGTTTACCTCCCAGCTCTCCCCCAGTAAATAATCCTGCTCATTTGTGTAGCTTTATAAAGTAGGTCTTCTAATAATTCTAGATGTCAAATTCTTCAACAATTAAATACATCTTGGAATAAATGATTTTTGATATCCCTTTAAGCTGCATGTTCTACAATCTTATTTAGTTTATAACACTCAAAGACTACATATGCAAATTGAAGTTTTAAGTCCAGTTTTCTTTTGGCATCCCATTAATCCATTTGTCAAAGTTTTTTTGTTTTTGTTTTTTTTTTTTAATCTAGCATGATTTTCTGGAAAATGCAGGGCAACTAGTGGTTCATACCCACTAGCTTCAGTATTCTACTTAGGGTTTTTATCTTAAGAGGCACTGAAGAGGAATTTTATGTGATGCTGAACCTCTATTCTGCATTTATTTGATTATAATTTCTATTATATCTATATCAGTATATTTTAAGATGTTTGTGGTCAGTTTGTGTATCTTGCCTCATTTTTCAGTTATCAAGGATTTGGAGTGTATTACTGACCATGAACATAGGCTTATACATCTAGAGCCAAAAGAAAGTTCAGTTAGTAGTGGATTAATAAATGTCTGTTAAATTGATTCAAATTTTATCTTTGTCTTTCCATCACCTTGCACAACATCTTGTGCTAAGTTGGTGTTTGATAAACATTTGTTGTATTGTTGTATTGGATGAGGAATTCTTACCCATATGGAAGCATTCTATGTAGAGATGAAAGTCCCATACTAATTTTTCTCTTTAGTGTTAGTTAGGTGTTTGTTTATTGATTTTTCATGAAGTCCTATGCTAAGGATTGAGAATACAAATTAAACTTTTTCACTGCAAGTATTTTGCACTTAGCATCCCAAAAACATGAGATACAGACTTAGAAAGGACCACTGGAACATTTTGTCTAACCTCCCCTTTTCCATATGAGACCAAGAAAGACAAAATGGTTTACTAAATAACTTGCAATTAAGAAAGAATCAGAGCCAGTGTTTATTCTTTGATTAGCAAGGAATATTAGAGAGCATTCAGTCTATACTTCATCCAATGTAGTATATATATATATATATATATATATATATATATAGCATATATATATATATATAGCATATATATATATATAGCATATATATATATGTAGTATATATATAATAGTATATACTTAACATCTATCTCTATTTCAATGGTCTCAGTGGGACAACATTATTTGATAGCAGTGTAACTTCTATCCATTAATCCCATTTTAATCTTTGGAGGTAATATAGAACAAATTTAATACCTCTTACCTGTGCTATAAATAATCAGGACTGCTACCATATTCTCCCATATCAACAAACAGTTTCTTGAACTATTGTTCACATAAATGACAGACCCTTTGCCATCTTGGTGACATTTTTCTAGATTTATTTTAGTTCATGAATGCCAGGCCTTTACATGTTTTTGTAGTATATAAAATTCAAACGAGTGGGGGAAGAGTTCATATTTATATAGCACTTTAAAATATCTTATCTACATTATAGAATATGATCTTTCCAACAATGAAATGAAGTCAGAAATATTATTATCTCCATTTTATAGAGAAGGGAAATGAAACTGTATAAATCCTGCTCCTTTGAATCCAAATCCAACAGCCTTTCTGCTGTTTTGCTTTTTTTTATATCTTAAAAAGTTATAAAATCAATTCAATTTCTAGTATTATTTTTTCTTCAGAGAAGAGTTGCCCAACAAGATACAGAATGATTAATGCTGATCTCTCAAAATCACTAAGGTATAAAGTGTTACAAAAAATATTAATATAACCATGTGATAAAGTAGATCTGTATCGATGAATCACAGTGATGGGGCTGTCTAAGGACTTATCTACAGCAGTGAAAAATGAGGTCATTAGTGGAAATCAAATGCAAATATTATAGGATTCTGGAACATTTCTCTTTACACATTAGGGATGGAGTTTTCATTTTAACTTGAAGAAATGTACACACTTCAATTTTTTAAAAAGCATCTTTCTCTGAAAACTAAGTTCTATGATTTGAAAAAATTTGAAACTCTGAAGCTGAATTGTTTCAGTGTTCTGGATGTGTATGATGATTTATAAGAAATACATAAAAAAGAAAACATTATTCTTTTAAGATGGGCAAAGATGGGAGATAACAGTTTCTATGGATGATAATAGAAGTAAATAATTGTTTGCTCTTCAAAGGGAATCACTAACTATCATAGCAAAACAAATCTTAAAACTTCAAAGATAGCAAAGTTCCTTGTGCTACTAAGTGATCTTGTCTTTATCAACACAAAAGCTACAGAATCCGAAAAAAAAAAAACTAAAGTTATATCTTTAAAAGCCTTAAGTTTTATATACACCCCTCACACTAACTTCAGTATCCCAAGGCATTTGTGATCTCATAACCATGGGTATTGTCTTTGGTGAACAAGATTGTTAAAGGACAAATTAGGAAAGCTGACATCTGAAGCAAATTCAGTATAATGGAAAGAGGGATATGATAGCTAAAAGGTGATCATTACTTTGATGAAAGTAGCAGAGGGATGAACTTTGTGCATAAGAGATGAAGAAATTTAGGAACATAGAAGACATGATGTTTGAAGGTGGCAAGAAGAAAGGTAGAAAAACACAAGAGAGAGAAAAACAAACTCTGAATTAGTAAGAGAGAGGGAAGAATCACCTTGGAGTTCACAGATTACAACAGAATAGTTCCGAATGAGATGAAATGGACTTTAAGAGAGGAAAGATAATTATTGAAAGGCAAAGGCAAGGTAAGTGTGTGTGAGTATGTGTGTATGTGTATGTGTGAGTACATGTCTAATTTACAAATAATATTGTGGAGAAAATAACATGATAGCTTCATCTCCGAGGTCTGAGTATTGAGTGGATAGTAGAAGCAAGAGAAAAAGTAGATTTTTGACAGTGATGACAGGAGTTATGATGTCTTCAGGAAAAATCTAAGCTACAGGAACATCACAAGATAGAAGAAAGGTGAGCCAAAATATTTAGCATAAAATTTTGTAAGTAGAAGGGACCTCAGAAGTTGTCAGGTCTAAAACCCTCATTCTACAGATAAGATAATGAAAGGTTAGAGATTTGTCTTTGGCCATACAATTCAAATAAGAGAGCTAAGGCTTAATTCAGATTCTCTATGTCCTGCCATCTCTATATTTTTCTCTACTTAATAGTATTTTCCCATATTTACATGTAAAAATGGTTTTCAATACTCATTTTTTTTAAGGTTTTGACTTCCAAATGTTCTTCCCCCTCTCTTCTTCCACTTCTCAATCCTCATTTTGGTAAGCAATCTGATTATACATGTATAATCATATTAAACATTCACATATTAAAAATGTTATGATAAAAGAATCAGAACAAAATTTATAAGAAAAAGAAAAAAAATTTATAAGAAAATTTGTAAGAAAAGCAAAACAGAACAAAAATTTGAAATAGTATGCTTTGAACTACATTCAGGCTCCATAGTTATTTCTATGGATATAAATATGTTCCATTATGAGTTTTTAGGATTTATCTTAAATCATTCTATTGCTGAGAAGAACTAAGTCTATTAAAGTTTTTTCTTACACAATGTTGTTGTTACTGTATACAAATTTTCCTGGTTCTATTCCTTTCTTTCAGCATCAGTTCATGTAAATCTTTCCAGTTTTTTCTTAGATCTGCCTGTTTTGCATTTCTTATTTTCATTTGGCCCCACATTGGGCAACAAAAATGTAATGTTCTCTTCTCTAAATTATAATGTTCTCTGAGGGGAGGTTTCTTGGGGAGCCTTAGTTTCAGTTCAGTGTAATATCATCTCAAATGCAGCCAGCTGTTAAAGTCCAATCCTTTATTGTCTCTTACAAAATAGTCCGGTTGGCTTTCCTTGGTTCTGAGAGCTCTTGTTGTTAGTCCTTTGCCTCTGCCAGCTTCAGCCTCCAGCTCCCTCTGAATCCAAGCCTCCAGCCAGCACAGTTGTGGAATATTGAATGGATCTGACTCCTCCTCCAAGAGAGTAGGCTTGTGAGAGCTGTGACTTATGAATCTCCAGAAGTCTCTTGTGGGCTTGTGGAAGTTCCTCATTATATATCCTCTCTTAAAGGTGTGAACTCTAATGTGTGAACCAATGTATGAACTCTCTCAAAGGTTGAACTAATGTATGAACTCTCTTAAAGGTGTGAACTCTAAAGGTGTGAATTAAGTACATTAGCATTGTCTCTATTAATTCCAATGACTTAGCACTTTGTTTCAAGTTCTGGCCCATAACACAATGGCATTCAATTACATTCATACACCACAGCTGTTTTAGTCATTCCCCAATTAACAGGCATCTCCTCAATTCTTTGTTACTACTAAAAGTGTAGCAATAAAGATTTTTGTGCATTGCTTGATCAAAGAAAACATTTTTTTAAAAGACTATTTTTTATTTACCCCAGTTACATATTTTTATTATTATAATTATAGCTTTTTATTAAAAATATATACATGGGTAATTTTTCAACACTGACTCTTATAAACACTGCTGTTCCAACTTTTCCACTCCTTCCCTCCACCCTCTCCCCTAGATGGCAGGCAGTCCCATACATGTTAAACATATTAAAGTATATGTTAAATATAAATATATGTATACATATTTATACAGTTTTCTTGTTGAACAAGAAAAATCAGATTTAGAAAGAAGGTAAAAATTAACTTCAGAAGAAAAACAAAAATACAAGCAAGCAACAATAGAAAGAGTACAAATGCTATGTTGTGGTCCACACTCTTTTCCCAGTGTTCTTTCGTTGGGTGTAGCTG
Source organism: Sarcophilus harrisii (assembly GCF_902635505.1). NCBI lineage: Eukaryota > Metazoa > Chordata > Mammalia > Dasyuromorphia > Dasyuridae > Sarcophilus > Sarcophilus harrisii. The sequence continues at coordinate 57,779,988 of NC_045431.1, forward strand.
GTTCTGTTCATCATTGATCATTTGGTACTCATTTGGATCCTCTCATTGCCAAAGATAGCCACTTTCATCAGAACTGATCCTCATATAGTATTGCTGTCGAAGTATATAATGATCTCCTGGTTCTGCTCATTTCACTTTGCATCAGTTCATGTAAGTCTCTCCAAGCCTCTCTGTATTCATCCTGCTGGCCATTTCTTACAGAACAATAATATTCCATAACATTCATATGCCATAATTTACTCAGCCATTCTCCAGTTGATGGACATCCACTCAATTTCCAATTTCTAGCCACTACAAACTTGTACATACAGGTCCTTTTCCCTTCTTTAATATCTCTTTGGGATATAAGCCAGTAGTAACACTTTTGGATCAAAGAGTATGCACAGTTTGATAACTTTTTGAGTTTAGTTCCAAATTGCTTTTCCAGAATCATTGGATCCATTTACAACTCCACCAACAATGCATCAGTGTCCCAGTTTTTCCTCATCCCCTCCAACATTCAACAGTATATATACATATGCATATGTATTCCTTCTAACTGCCATAATAATGAAAATGTTGTAATGAGTTACAAGTATCAGCCTCCTGATGAGGTTTGGGCAGAAAGTTATGGGAATCCCTTCTGGTCAGCAAAGGTCCTTTGTAAAAGAATTTAAGAACCCAAAAAGTTTGACTGGCAAAAAGAAGTTTATTGGCATTTAGAAGTCAGCTTTTGTTAGGAGGTTAACTTCCAAGTGACAAAGTCCTGGCAGAGAAGTAAAGATCTAGCAGAGAAATCCTGGAAGAGAGATAAAAAGGTGGTAATGCTGAGAAAAGAGTGTCTTCTCAGGGGACAAAGGTCCTAGCAGGCAACTATGCCAAGGAAAGGTCCCTTGGCCTGGCATGATCATGCTTTTGGGTCTCTGAAAAGAAATGAGCCCCAAGTTGCCCTTTTTAAATAAGGAATCTGAAACTGAGGTTTAATTGAATGAAATTTCTTTAATATTGTCATTGCCTCCAGGCCTAGATGAGACCACTTACTGGGAGTGGTCTTGAGCCAATTTTCAGCTCAATAGTGGTCAATAGAAATCTAGTTAAATGAAACCACTTAAGTTTGAGCTAAGTAGGAAATGGTCCTGGGCCAATCTTAATGAAACCACTTAACACCGGAGAACGGTGGGTCCCTGTCAGGAAAGTTACAGGGCTCATCCCAAAGGTCAAGAAGGATGGTTTCAAAAAGGACAGTTTCAATGTTCCCCCATCACTCCCATATAGGAATGTCAACAGATAAACCTTATTAAGTCCCTTTTGATATCGCTTTCCTGATCACTCCCTTGCTTCTTCAGAGTCCTATATTTGAAAATCAGATTTTCCATTCAGTTCTTATCTTTTCATTATAAACAGTTGAAAATCCTGTTTTCTTGAATCCGCTGAAGAATACTGTTTTCTGGGTAGATGATTCTTTGTTGCAATCCTAGCTCCATTGCTCTCCAGAATGTCATATTCTTAGCCTACCTTTAATGCAGTCCTTTAATGCAGGAGCTGATAAATTTGGTATTACTCTGACTGTGGCTCCACTTCACTTGAATTGTTTTTTCTAAATGCTTGCAATGTTTTTTCATTGACCTGGGAAGAGTGGAATATGGCTATATATTCCTGGGAATTTCTATTTTGTTATCTCTTTAAGGACATGATTAGTGGATTATTTCAATTTTTATTTTACCCACTGGTTCTATAATATCAGGATAATTTTCCTTGATTATTTCTTGAAAGATGACACCCTGGCTCTTTTTTGGAACATGACTTTGAGGTAGACCAATAATTTTTAAATTATCTCTCCTAGAACTATTTTCCTGGTCATTTTTCCAATGAAACATTTCACATTTTTCTCCCTAGGTTTTTTGTTTGTTTTATTGTATCTTGATTTCTCATAAAGTCATTAGCTTCCATTTACTAAATTCTATTTTTTAGGGAATTATTTTCCTCAGTAAACATTAGTACCTCCTTTCCCACCCAGCCAATTTTTCTATTTGAGGCATTCTTTCCCTCAGTTTATTTATTTTTTATTTTTTTATTTTGCACCTCTCTCAATTCTTTCCCTAATTTTTCCTCTATCTGTCTTATTTTATTTTCAAAGTCCTTTTTGAGCTCTTTCAAGGCCTGAGCCCAAATCTTATTTTTTCTTAGAGTAATTTGATCTAAGAGCTTTGAGCCTCCTTGTCATCATCATAACTTATAAGGATAAGAAACTTTTCTTTTTGTTTTCTGCTCATTTTCCTTGCATATTTCTCAGCTTTTAACTCTTTATTAAAGTAGGGCTCTGTTTCCAGGGTGGAGGCTGCACTTTCCCAAGCTTTCAGGATTTTGTGTAGCTATTATCAGAAATCCTTCTAGGAATCTGACTACAAGGTTCTCTGTCCTGGAGCTGTTAGATGTGTCCTTGCCTCACTTAAGCTATAAGATCTAGGGTACTGATCTGGCATGAGGCTAAGCTGACCAAGGCTCTGCTGGGACTGTACACCAGACTCCTACCTTGCTGCCACAGAACCTCTCCACTGACCTTCCCAGTCCTCCCTGATATCCAGAAGTTGCCAGCAATGCTACTTATTCAGAATACCTTCCTCTGTGACTCTGCAACTGGGTCTGCTCTGGAATTGTGCATTGTAGTTGCACTCTGGTTGCACATACCTTTTTTGCTGACCTTTCAGCTCCTCTTTAATGTCTCTGGGCTGGATCTGGGGCTTTACCCAGGTGCCCTATCCTTTGTTTGCAAGCAGGACTCCCACCTCCATGTCACAGATCTTTTCTGGTGAGCTTCTAAATTGCATTTGGCTAAAAAATGTTTTACTCTATACTTTGGGGTATTCTGATGCTCCACATTTGTTTAGAAACATTACTTAAAGGAATTTGAAGTGGTTTGGGGGAGAGATTCAACAACTTCCTGCCTTTACTAAGCCATCTTGGCTTTGCTCCTGCCTCTGACATAGAGCGTTTTATAGCCCTTTGGACATAATTCCAAATTGTTCTCCAGAATATTTATATCTTTTCACAATTCCACTAAGCATGCATTAGTGTTCCAGTTTCCTCACATCATCTTTAATAAGCATGATTTTCCTTTTCTGTCATAGCCTATCTGATAGGTATGAAATGATACCTCATAATTGTAATTTCCATTCTCTAATTAGTAATTAGATCATTTTTATATGGGTATAGATAGTTTTGATTCCTTCATTTGAAATTGCCCTTTTATATCATTTAACCAATTTTGAATTGAGGGATACAGCAACATTTATTTTGATTAGAGAGGTGAAAGCTAAAGAAATCTGTGTAAGCTGAGCAAAAATGGGCAAGGGACCAGAGAGGGTTAGTACTGAAGTTTATACTGTGCTCAGAGGAAAGAAGAGCTGTAGCAGTGCATATGGCCTTTTAGTCTCCTTTCTCACTAATTCACAAGCTATTCCAATATATCTCTAGCAAGATGGGTCCCTTGGCTCAACTTTTCAAATTTTGGGTACAATTTGCATTGATGACTTTCTTACCTCTAATAGAAAGATGGTGCTGGGGACAGTTTTGCTGGTCACTCTAAGCTACAACTTTTGTCTTTTAGATGTAGGAGTAGGATTGGATAGGTCAAATGGTTAATTGAGTAGGTCCAAAAGTTCCTATTAAGAGAAATATTCCCTTTGTTCCCAGAAGTGCCCCTACTAGGTCTGTACCCCAAGAAAATCATAAAGGAGGGGAAAAGATCCAAATGTTCAAAAATGTTTGTAGCAGCTATTTTTGTGACAGCTAGGAATTAGAAAATGTGTAGGTACCCATCAATAGGGTAATGACTGAACAAGTTGTGATATATAAAGGTAATGGAATATTATTGTTCTTTAAACAAAAAATGATGAACAAATTGATTTTAGAAAGGTCTGGAAAGATTTACATGAACTGATGCAAGCAGAACTAGAACTACATGGTGCTCAATAACAACAAGAATGTATGATGATCAACTACAAAAGATTTGGTTCTTCACAGTGTTTCAGTGATATAAGACAATCTCAGTAGAAAATGCCATTTGCGTCCAGAAAAAGCACTGTGGAATTTGAATACAAATCAACACATGCTATATTCACTAGTTTATTCATTTTTTTCCTGTTTTTTTTCCCTCTCCCATAGTTTTTCCCTTTTGTTCTGACTTTTTTCTTTCCCAACATGATTCATAAAACAATGTGTATTAAAATAAATTAAAAAAAACCAAATAAATAAAAGGAAGACACAATTCTAGAAGTTAGCATTTGCACTTTAGACAGTAAGTTTAGAATAGTTTTAGCAAATGAGAGATCTTGGCAAAATAATTTTAATGTCCCATCTAATTCTACAACTGTAATCCTTGTTGAAATTGTCTAACTCTCCAGTTTGGATTTATGTCATAATACTGATAATTTCATTTATTTTTAAATCAGTGCATATATATCAATTAGGATGCAAAAATGATGTACTTTACATGTAAAATATAATTTTCTGCTCACATCAGCCACCTGAGGTAAGGGTTATTATTATAATCATTTTGTAGATAAGGAGATAGCAGTTGAGAAAAATGATTATTAAATAAATAATTGTTAATACTGGGGAGACAAGGAATTATCTTTAGATGAACTCTTATTAAGAGAAACCTATTACTTCTACTCAAGATTGGCTGGGGATAAATTCTTTGATTAGATTGCCTATTATTCGGATTAGTTTGCAATTAAATGGCATGATTAAAATAATTTCCCTCAATTCTTATTAGAATAAGTATTTGTACTGCTCATCTTCCTTCTCTTTTTTTCTCTTTCTCTTCCTCCTTCTTCATCATTATCATAATCTTTGTCCAATAAACAGAAGTGGACCTTCCTAGTTATCACCCCTATCAAAAATAATGAAAGAGGAGTAAACTTGAATTTTCTAGGAATGAAAATATAATATAAAGAAGGATCAATTATACTGAAAGGCTTTCATCAGTGGAAATAGTACTGGTCGATAGATTAATGTAAAATGAAGGAAAGCAAAGCAAGGGAAGTTGAAGTAAAGTACAAGAAATAAAACAGAGTGATGGAAAAGAAATTTTATGGTAAACAGATAAAATATGGAGGAAAAGGAAAAGCAACTCAGGAAAGGAAAGGAAAAGTAAAGAGAAAGGAAAGGAAAAGTAAAGAGAAAGAAAGATCAGTGAAATTGAAATAAAAGAGGAAAAAAATGAAGGAAAGAAAACAGTATAAATTAAATGAAACAAAAATTAAAATAAAACAAAGAAAAGTGAGTGAATACAAACTAATGTAAAGCAAATAATAATGATGTAAAATAAAGGAATAAACTTAGAATAAAGTAAAAAAAAACAAAGTATAGTAAGCAAAAAAGAGGAAATAGGGAAAAGGCAAAAAAAAAAAAATAATGGCAATGGAAAATAAAGAAAAATAAATGTAATTTGCTAACCTGAATGATCTTTTGAGAACTTCTTGGTCCCAGGGGCCCTATTACCTAGTGATACCTGCATTCATTATTAAATTCACAACAAAAACAGACCATGGTTTGCAACATGAAATAGGATAATTTAATTTTTTTTTCTTTGAATCTATAGTTTCCTTTTCAATACATGGAACATTCTTATTGTGAATTTATAGATTCTACCTAAAATAGTCATAAAAACACATAAACTTTCCCCTGTGATTTATCTGCCCTATTCAAATTTTAAAGGGATGTCACCAAATCATAAATGTGTGTATATCTATCTATCTATATGCATGTATGTATGTATATACACACACACACACATATATATGTATCTATTTTGCGTGTGTATAGGTAGATAGTTGACACATGTAGATGGATAGATAGATAGAATTACAGATATATGGTAGATAAATGAGAAAGGTGGGGGTCAATAGATAGATACATAAATGCATAGATGACATTGGATTTGTCATATAAATGCTATGGGGAACTCTCAGATGAAGAAACACCCTTTAACAATTTACCAGTGTTGCTCAGTACTCTCTATAATTTATCATCTCACAAAGATATAAAAATCTCACCAATCTTTCCAGGACGGAATATCAAGGTAGAGCAGCAGGAATCTTCCTTGTTCCTCATATTCTCCTTCTGCCCTCAATTCTCAGTAACATTTTTTTTCCCTTCAGAGATGTTGAGGTTCTTTCAGACCTTTTCTAACACTCAATCAAAATTCCAGAAATTATTTACTATGTACCTCATTAATATTCCCAATTTTCCTAATAATTTTAGTCCCTAGATCACACTCTTTCTTTCCCAACTTTGATCCTCATATTAGGGATCATTAGCAAAAATATTGGTACTCTCTCAAATGTCTCAATTTATTTTTTGAAAATTTTACTTATTGTTATAAAGCTGTTTTTTTTTTAATTTTCAGAACACATGCATAGATAGTTTTCAACATGTAACCTTGCAAAAACGTTGTGTTCCTTTTTTTTCTCCCTACCTTTCCTCACCCCTTCTCCTAAATGGCAAGTAATTCAATATATGTTAAACATAAGCACTTATTTTATATATATTTCCATAATTATCATGCCACACAAGAAAAAATCCTATCAAAATGGTAAAAAAAAAAAAAAAAAAAAAAAAGTGAAAAACAAAGCAAAATGCAGGCAAACAACAAAAACAATGAAAATACCGCATTGTGTTCCATACTCAGTTCCTACTGTTCTCTCTCCATCACAAAACTATATGAATTGATCTGAATCATCTCATTGTTGAAAAAGAGCCACATTTAGGACTTCCGGCCAAGATGGCGGAGAGGAGGCCCACATCTGTGTAAGCTCTGCATTTTCTCTCAGAATCCATCTCATTACAAGCCTCTGAATTAATGCTTGACTGAAAAAAAAAAAAAAACCCACAAATATTTACCAAGAGAAGACATCCTTGAGATTCACCAGGAAAGGTCTGTTTTTGCTTGAGGGAGGGACGGTTTTAGATTGGGCACAGGCTGAGGGCAGAGGCAGCGAAGAGATTGGCAGGCAGCACACAGCAGAGCAGACCAGAGGTGGGTGGGGTGTGATCTCAGCCGTCTCTGCAGGGAGAGTTTTGCTACAGGATTGAATACTTTGCCTTGGCAGCAAGTCAGTAGCCCAGCAGAGAAGCTAAAAACACCTAGGGTGAAGAATACAACCCCAAACAGCTGGAGTTTCTTGGGACCTGGCCACCGCATCCCCACAGAGTCTCAGTGCACACAAGAGCAGCCCAGTCCTGCTAGTGCCTCGCTGCTGCCCCCTCAGTCTGTAGAGGAAGCTTGGTAACACCACCCAGCCCCTGCCCCAAAAAAGCAGATTCCATTTCGGTTTTTTTTCTTTTTTTCTTTGCTAATTTGACTCTGATTCTTCTCTGACAAAATGAGCAAAAAATTGAAAAGAACCTTAACGATTGACAGCTTTTATATGGACAGAGAGCAGACTCTAAACCCTGAGGAGACTAAAAACAGACTGTCTCCAGGTGAATCCCCACAGGAGCAGGTCATCTGTTCCTCAGCACAGATGAATTTCATAAAAGAAATTAAAAAGGCTCTCACAAGACAGCTAGAAGAAAGATTGGAAAAGGAGAGGGAGGCTTGGCAAGAGTCTGGAGAAGCCATCCCACTCACTTAAAGACAGAATGGATAAAGAAATCAAATCCTTGAAAAATAGGATTAGTGAACTGTAAACAGAAAATGGCTGCAGCATCTAAATTCTTAAAAGAGAAATTAATAGAGCTGCAAGAAGAAATAGACAGCAAAACTATAATAGTGGAAGATCTCAACCTTGCACTCTCAGAATTAGAAAAATCAAACCACAAAATAAATAAGAAAGAAGTCAAAGAGGTAAATAGAATACTAGAAAAGTTAGATATGATAGATCTCTGGAGAAAACGAAATGGAGACAGAAAGGAGTACACTTTCTTTTCAGCAGTTCATGGAACCTATACAAAAATAGACCATATATTAGGACATAAAAACCTCAAACGCAAATGCAGTAAGGTAGAAATAGTAAATGCATCCTTTTCAGACCATGATGGAATAAAAATTACATTCAACAAAAAGCCAGGGGAAAGTAGACCAAAAAATAATTGGAAACTAAATAATCTCATACTAAAGAATGACTGGGTGAAAAAGCAAATCATAGACATAATTAATAACTTCACCCAAGAAAACGACAATAATGAGACATCATACCAAAATGTGTGGGATGCAGCCAAAGCAGTAATAAGGGGAAATTTCATATCTCTAGAGGCCTACTTGCATAAAATAGAGAAAGAGAAGGTCAACGAATTGGGCTTGCAACTAAAAATGCTAGAAAAGGAACAAATTAAAAACCTCCAGTCGAACACTAAACTTGAAATTTTAAAAATAAAAGGAGAGATCAATAAAATTGAAAGTAAAAAAACTATTGAATTAATTAATAAAACTAAGAGTTGGTTCTATAAAAAAACCAACAAAATAGACAAACCCTTAGTAAATCTGATTAAAAAAAGGAAAGAGGAAAATCAAATTATTAGTCTTAAAAATGAAAAGGGAGAACTCACCACTAATGAAGAGGAAATTAGAGCAATAATTAGGAATTACTTTGCCCAAATTTATGGCAACAAATTCGACAACTTAAATGAAATGGAAGAATACCTTCAAAAATATAGCTTTCCCAGATTAACAGGGGAAGAAGTAAATATAAAATAAATCCCCATAAATCCTCAGCATTTTTATACATCACCAACAAAATCCAACAGCAAGAGATACAAAGAGAAATTCCATTCAAAATAACTTTCAACAGAATAAAATACTGGGGAATCTATCTACCAAAGGAAAGTCAGGAATTATATGAGCAAAATTTCAAAACCTTTCCACACAAATAAAGTCAGACTTAAATAATTGGACAAATATTAAGTGCTCTTGGATAGGCCAAGCGAATATAATAACGATGACAATAATCCCTAAACTAATCTATTTATTTAGTGCTCTACCAATCAGACTTCTAAGAAAATATTTTAATGATCTAGAAAAAACAACACCAAAATTCATATGGAATAATAAAAAGTCGAGAATCTCAAGGGAATTAATGAAAAAAATCAAATGAAGGTGGCCTAGCTGTACCTGATCAAACACCATATTATAAAGCAGCAGTCACCAAAACCATTTGGTATTGGCTAAGAAATAGATTAGTTGATCAGTGGAACAGGTTAAATTCACAAGAAGAATAGTCAACTATAGCAATCTAGTGTTTGACAAACCCAAAGATCCTAACTTTTGGGATAAGAATTCATTATTTGACAAAAACTGCTGGGATAACTGGAAATTAGTATGGCAGAAATTAGGCATGGACCCACACTTAACACTGTATACCAAGATAAGATCAAAATGAGTCCATGATTTAGGCGTAAAGAATGAGATTATAAATAAATTAGAGGAACATAGGATAGTTTATCTCTCAGACCTGTGGCAAGGAAGAAATTTGTGACCAAAAATGAACTAGAGACCATTATTGATCACAAAATAGAAAATTTTGATTACATCAAATTAAAAAAGCTTTTGTACAAACAAAACTAATGCAAACAAGATTGGAAGGGAAGCAACAAACTGGGAAAATATTTTTACAATCAAAGGTTCTGATAAAGGCCTCATTTCCAAAATATATATAGAATTGACTCTAATTTATAAGAAACCAAGCCATTCTCCAATTGATGAATGGTCAAAGGATATGAACAGACAATTTTCAGATGATGAAATTGAAACTATTACCACTCATATGAAAGAGTGTTCCAAATCACTATTGATCAAAGAAATGTAAATCAAGACAACTCTGAGATACCACTACAAACCTGTTAGATTGGCTAAGATGACAGGAAAAAATAAGGACAAATGTTGGAGGGGATGCGGGATAACTGGGACACTGATACATTGTTGATGGAGTTGGGAAAGAATCCAACCATTCTGGAGAGCAATCTGGAATTATGCACAAAAAGTTATCACACTGTGAATACCCTTTGACCCAGCAGTGCTAGTACTGGGCTTATACCCCAAGGAGATACTAAAGAAGGGAAAGGGACCCGTATGTGCCAAAATGTTTGTGGCAGCCCTGTTCATAGTGGCTTGAAACTGGAAAATGACTGGATGCTCTTCAATTGGAGAATGGTTGAGTAAATTGTGGTATATGAATGTTATGGAATATTATTTTTCTGTAAGAAATGACCAGCAGGATGAATACAGAGAGGCTTGGAGAGACTTAGATGAACTGATGCTAAGTGAAATGAGCAGAACCAGGAGATCATTATATACTTCAACGATGATACTGTATGAAGATGTATTCTGATCGAAGTGGATTTCTTTGATAAAGAGACCTAATTAAGTTTGAATTGATCAATGATGGACAGATGCAGCTACATTCAAAGAAAGAACACTGGGAAATGAATGTAAACTGTTTGCATTTTTGTTTTTCTTCCCAGGTTATTTTTACCTTTTGAATTCAATTCTCCCTGTGCAACAAGAGAACTGTTCAGTTCTGGACATATATATGTATCTAGGATATACTGCAACACATTCCACATATATAGGACCACTTGCCATCTAGGAGAGGGGGTGGAGGGAGAGAGGGGAAAAATTGAAACAGAAGTGAGTGCAAGGGATAATGTTGTAAAAAAATTATCCTGGCATGGGTTCTGTCAATAAACAGTTATTATAATAATAAAAAATAAAGAAAGTTTTTGTAACAATAAAAAAAAGAAAAAGAGCCACATCCATCACAGTTGATCATCACATAATCTTGCTGTAGCCATGAACAATGTTTTTTTAGTGCTACTCACTTCACTTAGCATGAATTCATGTAATTCTCTTCAGGCCTCCATCCTGCTGATCGTTTCTTATGGAACAATACTATTCTATAATATCATATACCATAACTTATTCAGCCATTCTCCAACTGATGTTCATCCCCTCAGTTTCTAACTCCTTTCCACTAAAAGAGGGCTGCTAATAAGATTTTTGCACATGTGGGTCTCTTTCGCTCCTTTATGATTCCTTTGGGATATAGTCACAGTAGAGACACTGCTGGATCAAAGGGTATAGATCAAAGGGTATACACAGCTTGAAAACCCTTTGGACATACTTCCATGTTGCTCTCCAGAATTGTTGGGTTGTTTCACAACTCCATTAACATTTTTTTCGTGTCCCAGTTTTCCCATGTCACCTCTAACATTCATCATCTTTTCCTAATATCCTAACCAATCTGAGAGGTAAGTAATGGGACCTAAGAATTGTTTTAATCTGAATTTCTCCAATCATTAATGATTTAGGCACCTTTTCATATGTCTAGAAATTGTTTTAATTTCTTCATCTGAAAATTATCTGTTTGTCTTCTTTGAGCAATTATCAATTGGAGAATGGCTTGTATTCTAATATATTTGAATCAATTCTCTATATATTTTAGAAATAAGGCCTTTGTAAGTATCCTTGTGTAAATTTGTTTCGCTGCTTTACTATTTTTCTTCTATTGTCTTCATTGGCTTTGTTTGTACAAAAAAATTTAACAATATGATCAAAAATATGAATTTTGAATTCTATAATGTACTCTAGTTCTTCTTTTGCCACAAATTCCTTTCTTCTTCACAAATCTGAGAAGTAGACTAACCTTTTTTTCCTTATAATATTACTTTTTATGTCTAAATTGTGAGCCCATTAGACCTTATCTTGGTATAGGGTATTAGGTCTATATCAGTACCAAGTTTCTGCCATACTAATTTCCAATTTTCCCAGCAATTTTTGTCAAATAATGAGTTCTTATCTTAGAAATTGGGGTCTTGGAGTTTATCAAATACCAGATTACTATCGTCATTGACTGTTGTGTCCTGTGTTTACTGATCAACTACACTATTTCTTAGCCAGTATCAAATGATGTTTGTAACCACTGCTTTATAATATAGTTTTAGGTCTGATACAGCTAGACCACCTTATTGGCATTTTTTCTCCATTAATTCCTTTGAATTTCTTACCCTTTTGTCCTTCCAGATGAACTTTGTTATTGTAATTTCTGGCTCTGTAAAATGATATTTTGGGAGTTTGATTGATATAGCATTCAATTTAGGTAGAATTGTCATTTTTATTATATTAGCTCAGCCTGTACATGAACAGTTGGTATTCTTCCAATTGATTAGATCTGACTTTATAAAGTTTTTTGTAAGTGTGTTCATATAGTTACTGATTTTTCCTTGGCAAGTAGTCATCAAAAGATTATATATTATATATGGTTATTTTAAATAGAATTTAACTTTCCATCTTTTGCTGCTGGACATTGTAGGTAACATATAAAAATTCTATTGCATTATGCAGATTTATTTTGTATCCTGAAACTTTGCTAAAGTTGTGAATTGTTTCTAGTAGTTTGTTTTGTTTGTTTGTTTATTTGTTTTGTTTTTGTTTTTTGATGAGGCAATTGGGGATTAATTGACTTGCCCAGGGTCACACAACTAGGTTTCTAGTAGTTTTTAAGTTGATTTTTTTCATATTATCTGTAAATGGTGAGAATTTGTTTTCCTTGCTGCCTATTCTAATTCCTTTAATTTCTACTTCTTCTTTTATTGGTAAATCTGACATTTCTAATAAAATATTGAATAGTTATGAGAATCGGGGGAAACCTTGGTTCATCCTGATGACATAGGGGATGGTTCTAGTTTATCCCAGTTACACATAATGCTTGCTGATTGTTTTAAACAAATGCTACTGATCATTTAAAGGAAAACTCCATTTATTTCAATAAATGTTTTTAATAGGAATGAATGTTGGATTTTGTAAAATGCTTTTTCTGCATCTATTGAGATAAACATGTGATTTCTGTTTGGTTATTGATGCATTCAATTATGGTAATAGTTTTCTTAATATTGAACCAATCCTGAATTCCCATATAAATTTATTGGGTCACAGTTTATTATCTTGGGGATAACTTGCTGTAATTTCTTTGCTATTATATTATTTAAAACCTTATATGTTTTTGGTATCAGCACAATTACTTGTGTCATGAATGGAATTTAGTAAGACTCCTTATTTCTCTGTTTTTCTAAATAATTTGCATAGTATTGCAATTAAATATTTTTTAAATGTTTGATAGAATTCACATGTAAATCCAATGGTATGGGAGATTTTTTCTAATACAATTAATAGCTTGTTTAATTTCTTTTTTCTAAAATATGACTATTTAAGTAATTTTTCCCTCTGTTAATCTAAGCAATCTATATTTTTGCAAATATTCATCCATTACACCTAGATTATCAGATTTACTGGAATAAATTTGAGCAAAATAGCTCCTAATTATTGCTCTAATTTCTTCTTCATAGTGGAAAGTTCTCCCTATTCATTTTTGATACAATTTGATTTTCTTCTTTCCTTTTCTAATCAAATTAACAAATATTTATCCATTTTTGTTGATTTTTTCATAAAACCAACTCTTAGTTTTGCTTATTTGTTCAATAGTTTTCTTGCTTTCAGTTTTATTAATTTCCCTTTCTATTTTCAGAATTTAAAATTTGGTATTTAATTGGGGGTTTTAATTTGTTCTTTTCCTAGCTTTTCTAGTTGCATTCCCAATTCACTGATCTTCTCTTTTACTATTTTATGCAAGTCATCATCTAGAGACATAAAAGCTTCCAGGAAGAACTTCTTTGGCTCCATCACATAAATTTTGGTATTTTGTCTCATTGTTGTCATTTTCTTGAATGAATTATCAATTCTGTCTATGATTTGTTGTTTTACTCACTCATTTTTTATGATTAGATTATTTAGTTTCTAATTAATTTTTTGTCCATTTTCCCCTTGCCCTTTATTACATGTAATTCATGATCTGAAAAAGATGTGTATACTATTTCTGCTTTATGCCTTTGATTTTGAGGGTTTTATGCCCTAATATATGGTCAATTTTGGGGTAGGTTCTACATAACATCAAGAAAAAAGTATATTCCTTTCTGTCTCCATTCAACTTTCTCCAAAAGTTTATCGTGTCTAGTTTTTATAAAATTCTATTTACTTTCTTAACTTCTTTCTTATTGATTTTGTGGTTCAATTCATTTAATTCTGATAAAGCAAGATTGCCATCCTCCACTAGAATCGTTTCGCTATTTTATTTTTCTTGCAACTGTTAGCTACTACTCTGTGAATTTGGGTACTAATCTACTTGGTTCATATATGTTTAGTATTGATATCGCTTCTTTATCACTGATACCCTTTAGCAAAATGTCATTTCTTCCTTACCTCTTTTAATTAGATCTAGTTTTGCTTTTGCTTTATCTGAGTCAAAAACCCTAGTCTTGGTTTTTTTTTTTTTTTTTTACTTCAGCTGAAGTATAATGGATTCTGCTCCAGCCTTTTACTTTTATTTGGCATGCATTACTCTGCTTTATATGCCTTTCTATTTCTTGGGAGAATTCATCCATTCACATTCACAGTTAAAATGATTAACTCTGTATTTCCCACAACCTTATTTTCACCAACTAATACTTTTCTCTTTCCTTTCCCTCTTTCCCTTCTCCCCCATGTTTTGCTTTTGATCACAATCTCCCTCAAACAACCCTCACCTTTTCCCACTCCTCCCAATTTTCTTATCCCTTTCCCCTTCTACTACTACTCTCCCTTCTATAAACCTACTCCTTTCCTTTTCCCTTTCCTCTCCTACTTCCCTATAGGAAGAGACAAGTTTCTCTATAAACTAAATATGTCTGATATACTCTCATTGAGCTAATATGAACTTTAGGTTCACACAGTCCTCACCCTTTTCCCTTCTTTCCTGCACCTGTAATAAGTCTTTATTGACTCTTTATGGGATGTAATTTATGCCATTTTAATTCCATTTTCCTCTTCTTCCAATGGAATCAACTTTGTACCTCTTACAATACATGTAATAAAGGGCCGGGTCTCCAATTAATAAATGGTCAAAGGATATGAACAGACAATTCTCAGATGAAGAAATTTAAACTATTTCTAGCCATATGAAAAGATGCTCCAAGTCATTATTAATCATAGAAATGCAAATTAAGACAATTCTGAGATACCACTACACACCTGTCGCACTGGCTAGAATGACAGGGAAAGATAATGCAGAATGTTGCAGGGGATGTGGGAAAACAGGGACACTAATACATTGTTGGTGGAATTGTGAATACATCCAACCATTCTAGAGAGCAATTTGGAAGTATGCTCAAAAAGTTATCAAACTGTGCATCCCCTCTGATCCAGCAGTGTCACTACTGGGCTTATACCCCAAAGAGATACTAAAGAAGGGAAAGGGATCTGTATGTGCAAAAAATGTTTGTGGCAACCCCCTTTGTAGTGGCCAGAAACTAGAAACTGAGTAGATGCCCATCAATTGGAGAATGGCTGAATAAATTGAAGTATATGAATATTATGGAATATTATTGTTCTGTAAGAAATGACCAGCAGAATGATTTCAGAAAAGCCTGGAGAGACTTACACGAACTGATGCTGAGAAACGAGCAGGGCCAGGAGATCATTATATACTTCAACAATAATACTATATGATGATCAATTCTGATGGACCTGGCCATCTTCAGCAATGAGATGAACCAAATCAATTCCAATGGAGCATAATGAACTTAACCAGCTACACCCAGCAAAAGAAGTTGGGGAGATGACTAAGAACCATTACACTGAATTCCCAGTCCCTATATTTTTACCTGCCGGCATTTTGGATTTCCTACACAGGCTAATTGTACAAAATTTCAGAGTCTGATTCTTTTTGTACAGCAGAATAACAGTTTGGTCATGTATATTTATTTTCTATTTAATTTATACTTTAATATATTTAACATCTACTGATCATCCTGCCATCTAAGGGAGAGGGTGGGGGGAGGAGGGGCAAAATTTGAACAAAAGGCTTGATAATTGTCAATGCTGTAAAATTACCCATGCATATAACTTTTAAATAAAAAGCTATTAAAAATAAATAAATTAAAAACAAAACAAAACAAAAACAAAAATAGGACTTGGAAGTCCACTATGAAAGTGGACATGCAAGATATAAATCTTACCTGGATGCTTTCTCACTTGCTCTTGAAGTTCCTGAAAGAACTGATATATATTGGAAGCTACAAATTTTATTTGGGCTATGGCAATTCTTTATACCACACCTACTGAATGAGCTGAATCAGACATTATATTTAGATCTCCTGGGTAATAAGTAAGAGCTAGAATGATTGAATGCAATTTATTCTGCTGAGTAGACTGAAAAGGAGTTCTTTACTACTCTCTTTACAGTTAAATCCTAAGAGTATACAGCAGAAATATTATGTTTGGATGCATCTGTAAAGATAGTTGGTCCTTTAAGAGGAACTTTAGAAACCTTTTATTCAAGAATCCATCACCAATTATGTAATAGTCTAGTTATCTTTCAATACATATTAATTACCCCATAGCAGCATATGAGCAAATTACTTCGGCTGACATCAAAGAATAGGGTTTTATCCCAGGTGAACAGTACAGAGGAGAGGCCTTCACACAAATAGCACAAGGGCCAAATGAACTCCTTGCTCATTTTGTGTGACATCTGCAGACAGCTGTCATAAGAAATATTGGTGAAAATGCAGCCACAGAAATTATGATAAGGCAACTTGCTAAAGCAAATATAATGAGGTTTGTAGAAGAATTATACTAGGACTACACAAGCATGCTCCTTTAGAGGATATCATAAGACTGTGCCACAGTGGGCACAAATATCTTTTATAACCAGCTTATTATGCAGACTTCCCAAGATCCAAACATGGGAAGACGGGGTCCCTTTTGGCAAGGGACTTCCAGAGAGACTCATCAATGCTTTCAATGTGGTAAAGTAGGGTTTCTGAAAGCTCAGTGTTGGCATAGAGACAGAGTGAGAAAACAGTTTGGGAGAACAAGACCCAAAACCCCATGTCTAAAATGCAACAGAGACATATATTGGGCATCTATTGGGGACTGATTCAGGGAAACAGGATGAGGTGCCCAGCCCCAGGGGTCAAGGCAAACAATACTTGAAGCATAATGTAGCTGATGCTACACCCAGAGAGCTGTTAGAAGTTCAATATCCTGATATGATCAATCAACCAGGAAGCAATCTTAACATAAGATGATATAGTCCCATAAAGAATTCAAGCCTTTTTCAGGTCTTTGATGATTTCTAGATCAAAAGGAGTATATCTTCTACTTTCTTGACCTGAAGAGTTAAACTATTGAATGACAGGATACATTTCAATTTCAAATCAGCTGTATTCTGCCCTTCTTCTGTGGCTTTAAGTAGTGCCTTTTTCAATCTAGTTATAGGAAGGAGTGATTGCTGGGGGGAGGGGAGGAGTGCTGCTGATATCACTGCCCCTTCTACTGCTCCTCCTTCCTCTACCCAGGAAGGTAAGTTGATGAGGAGGGTCAAAGTCCTACTCTGGTGTAGGCGGGGTTGAAGCTGGACTGTGAGAGTGAGAAGCACCAGACCCTTCAAGTTCACTTAAGTCCTCATGCCATCTGGCAATATTGCCATTAATCTGTCCTTTGTCTTCCTCTTTTTCCTCACACTTCCTCATCTGATGGTTCTTAAAACTTTTCTTTTTTTATAACTTGTAAGATTCTTTAAGGCCAATTGTATTATATTGTATATCTAGAATGTTTCCTTAGAAATTTAATCAGGACCTTTATCATTGTAGAATTCACATAGTTGATTTCCTACTAGTTTCCAATTATCTGCCTCTATTTCTTCTTCCTTAAAGAACCAAGGGGACGTGCATTCTAATGTATCCAAGAGTCCACCAATCTGCTCCCAGGTTACAAGCAAATCTTTCTCTTGATCAATCTAAGTATGCTTTCTATAGGGCTAACTCAGGGCGGGGGTGGGAGAGGAATTGGGGATGGGGGGAGAATCTTTTCCTAATATCTGCCCTATTTCAGCTAGAAAAAGGTTACTAGTTTAGTCCTTAACAAAGTTAAGTTCCCTCTTTGTCTATTAAAATCACCCTATTTCTTAGTCACCTGGGATTTCTTCAGTGAAATTAGGGTCCTTGGTTCACACATTGGGCACCAAAATGTGAAATCTGGGCTAGCTCCCTGGAGGCCTCAGGAACAGCTAGAGTCAGGATACATAAAAGCCCTTGGTCTTTAGAGGGAGAAATGAAGGAGACAGACAAACTGCCCCGGGATCCTATGTTCTTGAGTCCAAAGTCACCACCTTTCTCCTCATCCTGTGGGCCAAGTGAAGTCTGTCTTCTTTTACCCCACCCTTTAATCCTTGGCTATTATCTGTATATACCAAACATTAAGTAAACACTGAACAGTGAGAAGGGCAATTTTTTCAAACATGTGCTAATAGAGTCATTGTCTCATATTGAATATGTAATTAACCTTAAGTGCTCAGTTTTCTGATTCAAGCACACCTTTTAAGAGTTTCAGCCCTTTATACTTTTTCTTACTGCTATACAATAATTCTTTATTCATTTCTGGATAACTCACTGTCCCAATAACATTGAGGCTTTTCCAAATTTTGTTATCTCTGTTCAAACCTCTTTTGGGTCCCCTGTATCTTAACCTCTCAACTCAGAATTTTGTCTCATATTTTACGAAAAGATCTGTTAATTATTGTTCTACATATCTTCTTCCTTTTGTCCTCAGAAAGAATATCTACAAGAAATATTCCTGCTATATATTGTCTTCCTTTTATCCTCAGAAAGAATGTCTACAAAAAATGTTCCTGCCTCTTTAACTCTTTTCTTAACTCTCTGTGAACTTCATTCAACTGAAACTAATCCTTACAATGTGGTTGATGATCTCTTATTGTTAAATCCTTATGCATTCTTAGTCCCCATATTTCTTGACTTCTGATTTTGATCATATTCTGCTCATACTTTCTTCCATCTAGATTTTCATGGTATTATAATTTTCTGGTTCTTTGCCTCCTATAAATCTGACCACTCCTTCTCAGCACATTTTGTCAGATATTCATCCATGTCATCCATGTCATACTCCCAACCAAAAAGTTAATAAAATGCTCTATCCTGGGCCTTCTCTTTTCTCTCATTCTATGTTTTAACTGATTCCATCACCTTACATGGAATCCTTTTCTCTTAGCATTTAAGCTCTTGGTTTCCAAAGTTCTAATCATCTATTGAACATCTCAAACTAGATGTATTGCAAACATCTTAAACTCAAGATATTTATGAAATAATTCATTATTTCCCTTCAATCTTTCATTCCCTTCCAAATAAACATTATTTTGTAGAGAATACCATCATTTTCTCATTAACTCAGGCTAACTGTCATTTTTAAATCATTACCCTCTTTTACTCCCCATGTCTAATCTCTTGCTGTTGCTTTTACTTTTGTAAAATCTCTTATATACACTCCCCTCTTCTCTTTTCTGAAATTGTCACCACCCATCTGCAAGCCGTTATTACCTCACTTCCAGACAATTGTTATAACCAGCTATTTGACCTTCCTGCCACATCTCTTTTTCACTCCAGTCTATCTACTACTCAAATATTCAAGTGATGTTTCGAATGCCCAAATTTGAACATGTAACTTCCTTTAATCCACAAACTCCACTGATCAAAGATGAAATTTCTTTGCCATTCAAAGCCATACATAATTTCCTCCTCTTCCCATCCTAACTTTCCAGTCTTTAAATCTAGTGTCTCCAAGTCTAGTGATGCTGGTCTCCTTGCTCAACAAGACACTTTGTGTCCTGATGTGCAATTTTTACTAGTAGATGTCTCAATCACTAAATGGGCATTGCCAGGTCAGAGACCTGGTTAAAAATCTTAGCTTATAAAGGCCAATATCTCCCATTGTATCCAGGCTTATCTCCAATTATTCTGATCTATATCTTGCCACTGAACCCAGATGACTCTGGAGGACAAAATGAGGCTGCTGACTTTGCAAATCCCACTCATACTTAAAACCAACTCACTTGTATGTCACGGTTTCACCTCCCTGATTCATGATCCTTTTCGAGAAAGAAAAATGAACAACTAGCTCAGCTTGAATTCCTCTTTAAACCTATTTCCATCTCTTGGTTACCCTGGATTATATTAAGTTTCACCTAAAATCCCAGCATCTCCAGGAAGATTTTTACATTCCCTTTTCATTCTATGGTCTTCCCTCTGTTGTATAATTTTATTTTATTCTATAAGTAGCTTGTTTCTACATAGTTGATTTCCTCTTCACTCTATCAATAGGCTATAAGCATCTTGGAAGCAAGTATTATTCTTTTAACCCTTTTTTTATATCCTTAGCATATAGCACAGTACTTGGCACATAGTAAGCATTTAAGAAACATTTATTGACTTACTGACTGAAAACAGACTTCTGCAGAATTATACAATCCATATGTGTCAGAGATAAGAGGTACCCTAATTTTTTTTAACCTGAATACAGTTCTCTATCCCATATAACAGGCTGCTTCTCATTATAGAACTTACATAAATAAGTAAATTTGCAATACTAAGTTAGATGTTTGGTTAGGCACATAAAGGATTGCATTGTTATTTTAATGTTTTATCTGTACTCATTTAATCTCTTAGTTTAGTTTTAGTGCTACAAGAAGAAGCATATTTTATATTCCCATGTTGACTTTACTATAACTATGGTAAGAATCCAATAATATAATGGATATAAAGTGACCAGCTGTACAATCTATTGTGCTATACAAATGCCAGGTGGCTGTAGTATAACTTTTTACACTTTCTAACATGAGGCTTACTGTTTAGGTTTGCCATTAAATACTTTGAATTGAATGTAGTCATTTTTAATTTCAAAAGCATTCTCTAGTGCTATACTATGGGAAATTCTGCTTGGATCAATATTAGTCAATATTTTAATCTTTAATTTGGATAAAGATTTAGATGGCATGATTAACCAAATTAACAGATGACCCCTTGATGAGCATGATAATGATTACATTTGAAGAAAAATAGTATTTAAGAAAGTCTCTAACATTCAAATACAATGCATTTCATTGGATTTCCAAATTTAAAATGAGTTGATGATGTTGTATGGGCACCAGAAAACTGGCATGTAGTGTCCATTTGAAGTTTTCTTCTCTAAGTATTAATATATGTAGATATGCATGCATATATAATTATTGTCTCTATCAACTCTAATGACTTAACACTTTGTCAAGATTCTAACAATTAAGTGGGCTATTTTGTATCTGACAAGGAAAATTTTCTAAAAAAAAAGTTTTCCCCCAAGAAAGAAAGAAAGAAAGGAAGGAAGGAAGGGAAAAAAAGGAATGAAGATGTACTTTGATTTTTTTCAAAAGCAGTCAGTTCTTTGTTCTTTGGCTCTGCTAAAGTCACCCTGATTTAACATCTGACAAATTTAAATTATTATACTCTGTGTTGAAGAGATAATATTATGGAATCAAATAATAAAAACCAATGTTGAATCTACATTGGAAGAAGTTTTGCTTAATGAATTAATTTGGTTAAAACTGAGAATTGGAGAAATGGAGGGGTGGTTTCTGATGTCTATATAGTTATATACACACACCAGTTTCCTCATTTATGATACCCATGCCATTAAGCATCAATGCACATTGATGCATTGACTACAGAGGCATGGTGGAGTTTACCTACTTGTTTGTTTTACACAACTTAGCAGCTAGAAATCAGTACATGGTGTTTAGTCTTTGAATTCATTCTGAAGTTAGTTTCCTTAGTGTTTTCCACATGTACTCTCTCCAAACCAATTGGGAGAAATCAGGGCATCTGTGGATTTGCAAAATAGCACTTAAAAATTCACATTTCACATATTTTACATAATTAACACATTTAGCATAAGTTCAAAGAAAGTTATAATGTTTTAAAATGTTTCTTATATATAACATTCAACAAATAAATCATACAGCACATAAAGCAACAAAATATATAAAACATATTTAGCACCATAAGGCATGTACACATTGCAGTAATGCATATAACAGTAGCACCTATTGACAGTGTATGCAAAATATTACACGCAAAATTTAGTTCCATAATGACAAGAATGGCATATAAATAACAAAATAGATCACAGTGGCATATATAGCATATATTAGTAGCATATATAGCATACATTATATGAATTCCTTTAATTGACTATCTCAATATGTGATTAACATGCCTCTATTGCTTTTTGATATATCTTTTTAATGGAATGTGTTGAATTTTATCAAATGCTTTTTCTGCATCTATTGAGATTATATAGTTTTTGTTTGGTAATTGATATAGTCAATTATGCTAATAGTTTTCCTAAATTGAACCAGCCCTGCATTTGGTATAAATCCTACTAGGTCATAGTGTATTATCCTGGGGATGACTTTCTGTAATCTCCTTGCTAATATTTTATTTAAGATTTTTGCATCAATATTCATTAGGGAGATTGGTCTATAATTTTCTTTCTCTTTCTTCACCTTACCTGATTTAGCTAACAGCACTATATTTGTGTTATAAAATAAATTTGATAGGAGTCCTTCTTCCCCTATTTTTTCAAATAGTTTATATAGTATTGAAATTAATTGTTCTTTAAATGTTTGGTAGAATTCACATGTAAATCCATCTGGCCCTGGGGATTTTTTCTTAGAGAATTGATTAATAGCTTGTTCTATTTCTTTTTCTTAAATGGGACTATTTCAATATTTTATTTTCTCTTCTGTTAACCTGGACAATCTATATTTTTTCTAGATAGTCCTCCATTTCATTTAGATTATCAAATTTATTGGCATATAGTTTGACAAAATAACTTCTAATCATTGCTGTAAATTACTCTTCATTGGAAAGTTCTCCTGTTTCATTTTTAAGACTAACAATTTGATTTTATTCTTTCATTTTTCTAATCAAATTAATTAAAGGTTTATCTATTTTGTTGTTTTTCATAAAACCAACTCAATTTTATTTATTAATTCAATAGTTTTTTATTTTAATTTTATTAATCTCTGCTTTTATTTTTAGATTTTCAAGTTTGATATTTGGTTGGGGGGGTATAAATTTTTTTCCCTAGCTTTTTTAGTTGCAAGCCCAATTCATTGATCTCTTTCTTTATTTTATGCAAGTATGCATCTAGAGATATAAAATTTCCCCTTATTACTGCTTTGGCTCCATCCCACAAATTCTGGTATGTTGTCTCCTTATTGTCATTCTCTTGGATGAAATTATTTATTGTGTTAATGATTTACTGTTTCACCCATTCATTCTTTAGGATTAGATTATGTAGTTTCCAATTGATTTTTTTGGTCTATTTTCTCCTGGCCTTTTATTGAATGTAATTTATATTGCATCATGATCTGAAAAAGAAAATCCTTTATTATTCTTGCCTTTCTGCATTTGATTTAGGAATCTTTATGCCCTAATATTTGGTCAATTTTTGTATAGTTTTTATGAATTGCTGAGAAGAAAGTGTACTCCTTTCTGTCTCCATTCAGTTTTCTCCAATGATCTATCATGCCTAACTTTTCTATATTCTATTTACCTCTTTAATTTCTTTCTTATTTGTTTTTTTGGTTTGATTTATCTAATTCTGAGAGTGCAAGGTTGAGATCTCCCACTATTATAGTTTTGCTGTTTATTTCTTCTTGTATCTCTCTTAACTTCTCCTCTAGGAATGTGAACGCTATACCCCTCAGTATAGTGCATAAATGTTTAGTATTGATATTGCTTCATTATCTATGGTATCCCTTAGCAAATATATAGTTTCCTCCCTTATTTCTTTTAATTAGATCTATCTTTGCTTTTACTTGATCTGAGATCAGGATTGCTACTCCTGCTTTTTTTATTCTGTTCCAACTCTTTATCTTTACTATGAATATATCACTCTGCTTTAAATGTATTTCTTGTGAACAATATATTGTAAGGTTGTGGCTTTTAATCCAGTCTGCTATCTGCTTCCATTTTATAGGAGAATTCAACCCTTTCATATTCATAATTTAAAAAACTAATTCTGTATTTCCTGCCATCTTATTTACTGTAAATCATGCTTTCATCTTTCCTTTTCCCCTTTCTCTCATCCACAGTATTTATCCACTTGCCTCAAGGAGCATTTACCCTTTATAGCCCCTCTCCCTTATATCTTTCCCCTACTATTTCTCTTTTCCATTCTATTAGCCTTCCATTTTTCTTTTCCTTTTCCCCAGTACCTTCCCTATAAAGTGAGAGAAATTTCTCTATTAAACCAAATATGTCTAACATTCTGTCTTTGAGCTAAATCTTATGGGAGTAAGATTCAGACAATGGTCATCTACTTCCCTTCTTTCTCTCAATTATAGAAGGTCTCCATTGCCTCTTGTGAGATGTGATTTCCTTTATATTATCTCCCTTTCTTCCTCTAGTTTCTTTTTTATATTATCATACTAAAATCAAATTATACCCACACTCTGTAAGTGTACCCATAACAGAATATAGTTCTCAACAGTTCTTTCCTTTTTACCTTTTTATGCTTCCCTTGAGTTCTGTGTTTAGAGATTTTTTTTTTTATTCAGTTCTGGTCTTTTCATTAGAAATAGATAAAATTCACCTAGATCACTGAATAGCCATCTTCTTCCCTGAAAAATAATAGTCATTTTAGCTGGATAGTTTATTCTTGGATGTAAATCAAATTCCTTTACCTTTTAGAATATCAGATTCCAGGCACTTCACCCTTTAAGGTGAAAGCTACTAGGTCTTGGGCCTACTAATTGTGGCTCTGCAGTATTTGAATTGTTTCTTTCTGGCTGCTTGCAATAACTTTTTCTTGATGTTATTGTTCTGAAATTTAGCCTTGGAGTTTTAATTTTGGGGTCTCTTTCAGGAAGTGATTGGTGAATTTTTGTAATGGCTATTTTACATTCTGATTCTAAGGCATGAGGGCAGTTTTTCTTTATGATTTCTAGTAAAATAATGTTTAGGTTCTTTTTTTCATTATAACATTCAGGATGTCCAAGAATCCTTACATTGTCTCTCCTAGATCTATTTTCCAGGTCAGTGGTTTCTTCTAGTAGGTATTTCATATTTTCTTCTATTTTTTTCAACTTTTTTTTTTTGTTTTTGTTTGAGTCTTAAAGTCTTATGGAGTTTTTCACTTACATTTATTCAATTCTAATTTTTAATGTATTATTTCCTTCAGTTACCTTTTTTAGCTACTTTTGTATTTAGTCTATTAAATTGTTTTGTTCATTGCATTTTTTTCCATTTCACAATTTTTGTTTTTCAATGAATTGATATATTTTTCATATTTATTTTGTAAGGTGTTTACACTTTTTCAATTTCATTAAATCTATTTTGTAGAAAGTTATATGCTTTCCCCTTTCCTTCTTGCAAATATCTTATTTCCTTTTCCCATTTTCTTTTAACTCTCTTTTAAGACCCTTTATGTAATCTTCCTAGAAAAGCCTTGTGAAATGGGGACTGGATTATATCTCCTTTTGGGGCTTCATCTGGAGCTGATTTGTCTTTAGGAACCTCAGGATTTGAGGTCTGCTCTTTTCTCTCTCCATAAAAGCTGTCTATGGTGAGAGTTCTTTTTTCATTTTTTTGCTCATTTTTTAAGGCTTGAGGTCTGCTCTTAACTAAAAGGATCAATAGCTGCTTTAGTTCCCTCCCCCTCCCACCCCTGCCTACCCAGGCAGTTCTGCTGATTGACTTCCTGTGCTGGGTAATGGAGGCTAGGATCTTTGCTCTTCCAGAGCTCAGTGGTTTTCAGTTTGTATTTTGTAGCAAATCTGCCAAACCACCTGTTTGCAACCAGGACAGAGTAGCTTAGGTGGCTCACAGAAGATTCCCATATTGTAATGCTCTTGTTTGGTTTTCTTACTGTCACTGGACCAGCCTTTGCTTCAGTAGAATAATCACCAGAAGAACAGATAGGTTGTAAGTCCAAATCCTTTATTATGTTCTTCAAAATCTAGTTTCCTTGCCTGGGGCTAGGCATCTTTTTAGAGGCCTTCCAAAGTCTTGGTTTCAGTGGAGAAGCTAAGGAGGAAAGCCTGCCACCATGGTGGTGTGATGAAGTGAATGCATCTGGCTCTGAGTCTCGTCTAAATCTGTGTCTGGCCTTTCTGAGTCTGTCTCTGGCTCTAACAGTCCTTGTCCTCAGTGAGGGAAATACAGGAGTCCAGGCCAGCCATGGTACCATGAGGTGAAGTGAATGAATCTATCTCTGAGTCTGAGTCCCAGCTTATATGCTCTGTTATAATTACATTATTATAAGTGTGAATCTTGTAGAACTATATTAAGTACTAAGTAAATGTACTGAACTAAAAAAAAAAACTGTAAAGCATCATGCTAAACTAGATAACCATTGTCTTTATCAATTCTACTGATTTAACACTTTGTAAGAATCCTTGTTTCAAGTTCAGAAGTCTGGCCCACAACACCACATATGTGGAAGCTGCAGTGCTTCGACTCCCCATAGCAGCTCTTTGTCCCAGTCCCCCTGTGTGTGGTCTGGATTCTGCAGACTATCCCCCTGCCTGTTTGAAATAGATCTCTTCTGAAGTTCTTCCAAGGTATCTTCTTCTGGGATTGTGTTGTACTCCAAATATTTGTGGATTCTTTGACTCCAAAACCAGTTTAGAAACTGAATCTCCTGTTGGTTTGATAGAAGGTCACAGGAAGCCTCGGAAAGTTGTGTCTGCTTTCTGCCATCTTTGCTCCTTATTACTTATTTTTTATTATGCTGCTCTAGTGGAGTGTCTTTCCAAAGACATAGATATTATTCTATATCACTATTTTCATGTCACAAGTTACTTCACCAAATACATCAATAGGGAGGGGTAAGTGCTTGCTCCTGAAAAAATTAGTCAAACTGTTAACACACTGAGAGGCTCTTCAATGCTATCTTTTTTCTTTTTTTTCCTTCTTGATTAGAATTTGGTTGCATCTAATGCATGAATCTGAAACTGAGAACCATTTGGCTAGCAAATAGTACAGGTCATCAGTTGCTCCCAGCATGATGTACTGGCTTATTGGAATCATTTTGTTTAAAATTGATTTGTTGACATACATCCCAATCTCAGTCTTGTGTGTGTGTGTGTGTGTGTGTGTGTGTGCATGTGTGTTTGCGTGAGATTACTGTAGATTACTGACAGAGCCTTGTCATTGGAATCAATGACATTCTTTTTCATGGGCTCTGAAATCTTCTGTCATTTATAAAAATCTTTCATGACCATTTCCCAAAAGATATGACATCTGTGATGTGGTATCTGTTGTTTCCCTGGCACATTCCACATTTAATCTTTCAGAGAATAGTAAGCTTATCCCTTAGTCAATGCTTTTAGTATTCAGGTATCACTGAATTCTAATTTCATTTGATCTATCTTTGAGTTAGAGAAAATATCATCCTCTTAGTGATCTTTGCCACCATTTCCTTCTGTTTTCCTCTAATATTCTTTACAAACTGTATCAATTATCAAAGTATTTAGTCCTAGTTTACTGCCTATAGCATGTTGAGAGTGTCTTGAATGTAACAGAGTTCACACAGCAGAAATATTTCTTTTTATCTCAACATATCAATTACTTCCCTGTCAATACTATTAAATTTATTAGCAATCTTCAAGTTCACACTAAAATATCAGCATCAACCACATTGCTAATTATGATAATAGTTGGTATCATCTAGCATTTTAAAGTGCTTTATACATATCAACTCATTAGATCCTTGTTATTAGTTGAGGATGGTCCTTGAAATTTAGTCCATAGTTGGGGGCGGGGAGGGGGGGGAAGCCAAGATGGAGGAAAGTATACATGTTTCTTTCTGATCTTCTCCTACAAGCCTCAGACTAAGTAGTAAATCCAGCCTCTGAATTAGTTCCAAACTGGCAGAATCCACAAATATTGTGAGTGCAACAAATTACCAGCAGAAGATAATTTTGAAGATCTCCAGAAAAGGTCTGTTTCAATTGTGCACAGAGGGAGGCAGGCCAAATACAGGCAGGTTGAGAACAGATACCAATGCAGACAGTACCAACCCAGGGCTTTATGGGGCAAAGCAGACTCTGCAGTGCAATGAGGACTCTGCAGGGCAGTGCAGACTCCATGGGGTGGTACAGACTCTGTACTGCAGAGAATCTACACAGAGGAATCTACAGCAATGTTGGCTGCTCTGCCCTGGTTGCAGACCAGTAGATCAGAAGAGAAGTTATAAAACATCCAACACAAACACAAACAGTAAATAGAGAACCTGAAACACCAGAATCTCATGGGACCTGGCTATGCCCATCCAACACCAGGAGTGAGAAAGCATGGATTCAGCATAGCCACTGTGACTTGTAGAGTAAGCCACCATTGCTTGTAGAGTAAGCCATTGTTGTTTATAGAGAAAGCTTGGAAGACCTCCCCTGCTCTAAATGCAGACTTTAACTTTAAAAAAAAATGAGTAAAAAAGGAAAAAAAAATTGTAAAGGGTTGAAACTCTGAGTAGGTGCACTGGGGTCAGACAACCAAGCACTTAAGGCTAATTATTGATTGAACACTACTCTATTTGCATATGCTAGGGAAATGGCCCTTCCCACTATTCTGTGCTGGCCCCATCCTTTTGTTGTATACAGAGAATTGTAGGAGGGATGAGGGGGTGAAGTAAGACAAGCCAAGGTCACTTTGGCAGTAGACAAGGAGAAAGGAGGTCGTGAAGATCCTGCGTCCATGCCCTTCACTTCTACCACTAAAGACCAAGAATAAAGACCAAGGACTTTTGCCTATCCTGACTCTAAGACATCCAGGGTACTAATTTGGTTCTCACAAAAAATCTGACCATACCTGGAGAGACTTACACGAACTGATGCTGAGTGAAATGAGCAGGACCAGGAGATCATTATATACTTCAACAGCAATACTATATGATGACCAGTTCTGATGGACCTGGCTATCCTCAGCAACGAGATCAACCAAATCATTTCCAATGGAGCAGTAATGAACTGAACCAGCTATGCCCAGAGAAAGAACTCTGGGAGATGACTAAAAACCATTACATTGAATTCCCAATCCCTATATTTATGCCCACATGCATTTTTGATTTCCTTCACAAGCTAATTGTACAATATTTCAGAGTCTGATTCTTTTTGTACAGCAAAATAACGTTTTGGTCATGTATACTTATTGTGTATCTAATTTATATTTTAATGTACTTAACATCTACTGGTCATCCTGCCATCTGGGGGAGGGGGTGGAGAGTAAGTGGTGAAAAATTGGAACAAGAGGTTTGGCAATTGTTAATGCTGTAAAGTTACCCATGCATATATCCTGTAAATAAAAGGCTATTAAAGAAATCTGACCATAGATAGTTTTTTGTTTTGTTTTGTTTTGTTTTGTTTTTTGGTGAAAGAGAAGAACAGATTCCAAAACCTGAGGAGACTAAAAGCAGATCATCTCCAGATGAAGACCCAAAAGGTGATATAGTCTGGTCCCAATAACATAAGGCTCTCCTAGAAGAAATTAAAAAGGATCTTAAAAGAGAACTAGAAGAAAAATAAGGAAATGAAATGAAAGCTTTGCAAGAGGCTTTGGAGAAAAGGCCTATAACTCATTAAAAGATAGATTTGATAAGATGAAAAAATAGTATAACTCCCAGAAAAACAGAATTTATGAAACAGAAAAAGAAAATAACACTTTAAAAAAGAATTTGTAAGTAGAAAAAGAAAGGAAGTCCTTAAAAAACAGAATTTGTGAAATGGGAAAAAAATTCCATAGAACAAAACAACTCATTTAAAAATTCAATTGGACAAATACAAAAAGAAGTAAAAAACCAAAAAAAAAAAGTAAATGAAAAAAATAATTCACCAAAATTCAGCACTGAACAAATGGAAATGAATGACTCAATGAGAAAACATGAATCAGTCAAGCAAAACCCCCAAAAATAATGAAAATAATAGGGAAAAAATGTAAAATACCCAATTGGGGAAAAATTGACCTGGAAAATAGATTTGGGAGAGAGAATCTAAAAATTATTGAACTCCCTGAAAACCATGATGAAATAAAGAGCCTAAACACTTTTTCAGGAAATCATCAAAGAGAACTGCTTGGATGGCACAGCATTGGAAAGTAAAATAGCCATTGAAAGAATTCATTGAACACCTCCTGAAAGAGACCCCTAAAATTTAAATCTCCAAGGAATATAGTGGCTAAATTTTAGAACTATTGAACTAAGTAAAAAATATTACAAGCAGGCAGAAAGAAACAATGCAAATACTGAGGTACCACAATAAAGATTACCCAGGACCTAGCAGCTTCTACTTTAAAGGAGTGCAGGGCCTGGAATCTGATATTCTAAAAGGCAAAGTAACTTGGAATGCAGCCAAGAATAAATTACCCAACTAAACCAAGCATTTTCTTTCAATGAAAAAGATGTACATTCAATGAAACAGGTGAATTCCATCTATTTCCATCTTTAAAAAAATGACCTCTAAATACAGAACTTAAGAGAAGCATAAAGATGTAAAAAGAAAAGAACTCTTGAGAACTGTATTTTTGTTATGTGTATACATAGGGATTACATGTATAAAAAGAAACTAGAGGTTGAAAGTGGATTGTAATGGACAAAGAGGAAATTGGTAGTAAAATTGCAGAAATTATTTCTCAGTAAGAGGCAAAGAAAACTTATTATACTTGAGGGAAAGAAGGCAGGGTGATGAATATTGTCTGAATCTTACTCTCATCAGATTTAGCTCAAAGAATGAATTTTAGTCATATTTGGTTTCACCAAGAAACTTCTCTCACTCTATAGAAAAGTGGGAGGGGAAAGGGGGGGGGAAGGGAAGGGTTAGGATAAATAGAAAGAAAAACAGAAATAGTAGGGGAAAGGTATAAGAAAAGGAGACAGTCTCTAAAGGGAAAGCACTGTTTGAGGCTAGTAGTGCTCATAAGTAAAATACTGTGGAGGAGGGAAAGGGGAAAAGGAAAGAGAAAATTGTATTTTGAGCTTAATAAAATGGCAAGAAATACAGAATTAATAATTTTAATTGTGAATATGAATAGGGTGAACTCTCTCTCAATGTGTAAGTGGATATCACATTGGATTAAAAGCCAGAATCCTACAATTAGTTGTTTACAAGAAACACATTTAAAGCAGAGTGATACATACAGAATAAAAGTAAAAGACTGGAGCAAAATTTGTTATGCTTCAGGTGAAGTTTAAAAAAGAAAGAAAGGGTAACTATCCTGAAACTCAGATCAAGTAAAAGCAAAAATTGATCCAATTAAAAGGAATAAGGAAGGAAACTATATATTGCTAAGGGGTACTATAGATAATGAAGCAATATCAATAATAAACATATATGCACAAAGTGGTATAGCATCTAAATTCCTAAAGGAGAAGTTAAAAGAGTTGCAAGAAGAAATAGACAGCAAAACTATAATAGTGAGAGATCTCAAACTTACTTTCCCAGAACTAGATAAATCAAACCACAAAATAAATAAGAAAGAAGTTAAAGAGATAAATAGAATACTAGAATGTTAGGTATGATAGATCTTTGGAGAAAATTGAATGGAGACAGAAAGGAGTACACTTCCTTCTTGGCAGTTCATGGAACCTACACAAAAACTGGCCATATATTAGGACATAAAGACCTCAGAATCAAACACAGAAAGGCAGAAATTGTAAATGCATTTTTTTCAGATCATGATGCAATAAAAATTACTTTCAATAAAAGACCAGGGGAAAATAGACCAAAAAGTAATTGGAAACTAAATAACGTCCTCCTAAAGAACAAATGGGTCTAACACTTCTTAGCTGTGTGAGCCTGGGCAAGTCACTGAACTCAAGAAAAAGACAGAGAGAGAGAGAGAGAGAGAGAGAGAGAAAGAAAGGAAGGAAGGAAGGAAAGAAGGAAGGAAGGAAGGAAGGAAAGAAGGAAGGAAGGAAGAAAGAAAAAGAATGAATGGGAGAAACAGGAAATCATAGACAAAAGTAATAATTTAAACCAAGAGAATGACAATAATGAGACAGCATACCAAAATTTGTGGGATGCAGCCAAAGTGGTAATAAGGGGAAATTTTGTATCTCTAGATGCCTACTTGCATAAATTAGAGAATAAGAAGAACAATAAATTGGGCTTGCAACTATAAAAGGTAGATAAAGAACAAATTAAAACCCCCAAATCAAATACCAAACTTGAAATTCTAAAATCAAAGTAGAGATTAATAAAACTAAAAGTAAAAAAAAAAAAAAAAACTATTGAATTAAAAATAAAGAAAAAATAAGAGTTGGATTATTAAAAAAAAAACAAAATAGATATACTTTTAGCAAATTTGATTAGAAAAAAGGAAAGAGGAAAATTAAACTGTTAGTCTCAAAAATGAAAAGGGAAAAATTTCCACCAATGAAGAAGAAATTAGAGCAATAATTAGGAGTTATTTCGCCCAACTTTATGCTAATAAATTTGATAATCTAAAGAAAATAGAGGAATACCTACAAAAATATATATTGTCCAGATTAACAGAATTGGAAATATATTATAAATAGTTCCACTTTAGTAAACGAAATAGAACAACCTGTTAATCAACTCCCTAAAAAAATTCCCCAGGACAAGATGAATTTAAATGTGAATTCTACCAGATATTTAATGAATAATTAACTACAATTATATATATATATATATATATATATATATATATATATATATATAACTCAAATAAACTATATAATAGTTTACTATATAAACTATTTGAAAAAATAGTGAATGAAGGATTCCTACGTAATTTATTTTATGACACAGATATGGTACTGATACCTAAACCAGGTAGGACAAAAAGGAGAAAGAAAAGTATAGTCCAATCACACTAATGAATATTGATGCAAAAATTTTAAATAATTTATTAGTAAAGAGATTACAGAAAAGAATTCCCAGGATAATACACCATGACCAAGTGGGATTTATACCAAGAATGCAGGGCTGGTTCAATATTAGGAAAAATAATAGCCTAATTGACTTTATCAATAATCAAATTAACAAAAACCATATGATCATCTCAATATATCTCTGGAAAAAATTGATAAAATCCCACACCTATTCTTATCAAAAACATTAGGAAGTATAGGGAATAAATGGACTTTTCGTTAAACTAGTCAGTAGCATTTAAAACAATCAGCTAGTATTACATGTAATGGGGATAAATTAGAACCATTCCCAGTAAGATCAGAGATGAAACAAGGTTGCTCACTATTATTCAATTACTATTCAATATTTTATTAAAAATGTTAGCTTTGGCAATAAGAGCAGAAAAAGGAATTAAAGGAATTAGAGTTGGTAATGAGCAAACCAAATTATTATTCTTTACAGATGATATGATGGTATACTTAGAGAACCCTAGAGCAGGGCTCCTCACACTATGGCCCATGGGTCAGATGCAGCAGCTGAGGATGTTTATCCCCCTCACCCAAGGCTATGAAGTTTCTTTATTTAAAGGTCCACAAAACAAAGCTTTGGTTTTTACTATAGTCCGGCCCTCCAACAGTCTGAGGGACAGTGAAATGGCCCCCTATTTAAAAAGTTTGAGGACCCCTGCCCTAGAGGATCAACTAAAAAACTATTAGAAATAATCCAAAAGTTTTGCCAAGTTTCAGGATACAAAATAAATCCACACAAATCATCAGCATTTTTATACATCACTTATAAGAGCCAACAGCAAGAGATACAAAGAGAAATTCCATTAAAAATAACTGTCAATAGTATAAAATATTTGGTTATCTATCTGCCAAGGAAAAGTCAGGAACTATATGAGCAGAACTACAAAACACTTTCCACACAAATAAAGTCAGATCTAAACAATTGGAAAAATATCAAGTGCACTTAGATAGGTCAAGTGAATATAATAAATATGACAATTCTAGCTAAACTAAACTACTTATTTAGTGCTATACTAATCAAACTCCCAAGAAACTATTTTACTGACCTAGAAATAAAAACAAAATTCATCTGGAAGAACAAAAGGTCAAGAATTTCAAAGGAATTAATGAACAAAAAAAGGCAAATGAGGGAAGCCTAGCTATACCAAATCTAAAACTATATTCTAAAGCAGCACTCATCAAAACTATTTGGTACTGGCTAAGAAATAGAGCAGTTAATGAATGGAATAGATTAGGTTCGCAGAACAACATAATCAATGACTATAGCAATATAGTGTTTGACAAACCCAAAGTCCCCAACTTCAGGGATAAAAATTCACAATTTGACAAAAACTGCTACAAAAATTGGAAACAAGTATGATAGAAACTAGGCATTGACCCACACAACACCATATACCAAGATGAGGTCAAAATGGGTTCATGATTTAGACATAAAGAATGATATTATAAACAAATTAGAATAACATAGGATAGTTTATTTCTAAGATTTGTGGAGGAGAACAAGGAGGAAGGAATTTGTGACCAGAGAAGAACTAGAGATCATTATTGATCACAAAATGGATAATTTTGCTTATATTATGTTAAAATGTTTTTGTACAAACAAAATTAATACAGACGAGATGAGAAGGGAAGCAATAAACAGAGAAAACACTTTTACATTCAAAGGTTCTGATAATGGATTTGTTTCTAAAATATATAGAATATTTACTCAAATTTATAATAGTTCAAGTCATTCTCCAATTTATAAATGGTCAAAAGTTATGAGCAATTTTCACATGAAGATATTAAAAGTATTTCTAGTCATATGAAAAATTGCTCCAAATCAATATTGATCAGAGAAATGCAAATGAAGACAACTCTGATATACCACTTCTTACCTCTCAGTTTGGCTGAGATGACAGAAAAAGATAATGAGAAAGTTGGAGGGGATGTGGGAAAAATGGGAGACTGATACATTGTTGGTGGATCTGTGAAGAGATCCAATCATTCTGGAGAGCAATTTGGAACTAAGTTCAAAAAGTTAACAAAGTATGCATACCCTTTGATCCAGTAGTTGCAAAGAGAAATTAAAGGAGGAACAGGGACCCATGGACAAAAATGTTTGGGGCAGCCTTTTTTGTAGTGGCAAGAAACTGGAAACTGAATGGATGCCCATCATTTGGAGAATGGCTGAGTAAATTATGGTATATGAATGTTATGAAATATTATTGTTCTATAAGAAACAACCAGCAGGATGGTTTCAGAAAGGCTTGGAGAGACTTACATGAACTGATGCTAAGTGAAATGAGCAGAACCAGGAGATCATTATACATGGCAACAAGATTATAGGATTACCAATTCTGATGGATGCGGCTTTCTTCAACAAGATGAATCAAACCATTTCCAAATGTTCAGTTGTACAGGGCTGGAACTCTGGAGAAGTATACTTAAAACAAGGTTTTAACTCATTGGAATTGATGAGATAATAGTTTGCTAGTTCACATATATATACTTAGTATATAGTAGTGCTGTAATAGTTCTCTAAATTCACACATAATAAGTATGCTGTAATGATATAATTACAATACGTTATCTAAAGGCTAAGAAGGACTGGAAGATAGACAGACTGAAAGATAGACATTCTATTTTTGACCAGCTTCCTGGTGACTCTCATGCCTCCTTCACTGAGATCAAGACCAGGCCAGAATAAAGAATCTAGACTCTATTCTTGACCATTCTTTGGTGTCTATCCTGCTGAGAACAAGGCCCTTCTGGAGGATCTCCAGAAAGCTACCTGGGGCATTTCAGTGTCCAATAAAGGGAGGATCACCTCCCACTGTATATTTGTAGAACAATATTATCAACATCATTTGTTTTTCATACATTTTATGTATATTCATTTTGAATATATTATCCCTTTTGATAGAATGTTAGCACCTTGTTTCAGGTACACTTCTCCAGAGTGTCAGCCCTCTATATCCAGTGATGAAGAGAGCCATCTGCACTCAAAGAGAGGACCTGGGATCTGTGTATGGACCACAACATAGCATTCTCACTTTCTCTGTTGTTGTTTGCTTGCATTTTGTTTTCTTTCTCAGTTTTTTTCTTCCTTCTTGATCTGTTTTTTCTTGTGCAGCAAGATAATTGTATAAATATGTATATATATATATATATATATATATATATATATGGATTTAACACATTTTAACATATTTAACATGTATGTATTGGACTAACTGCCATTTAGGGGAGGAGGTGGGGAAAGGAGGGGAAAACTTGGAACAAAAGGTTTTGCAAGGGTCAATGATGAAAAATTACCATCCGTATGTTTTGTAAATAAAAAAAATGCTTTAAGAAAAACAAGAAATTAATCCATAGGACCCTTATTCTTTCATGAAATATTACATATTTTTTCTCATGTCTCCTCTAAAAACACTGGAACATGGTAGTTATCCATACAAAATATATTAGTGTAGTCCAACTCTGTCTTTTTTGGTCCAAGAACACCTTTATAATACATGACTTTTTAAATTTTTATTTTTCATAAACTGTTTGTTGGCAATTAAATCTCTTGAAAATTAACTCTTTTTTTTTTTTTTTTACTTTTTGGTGCTCATGTCACTTATTTGTATATTTAGGACACAATTTTACCAAATTAAAATATTCTTTTATCTATTCATTTGTTTTGTACTGGTTATAGCCTGGCATACTCTGACCCTCGATCCCTGTCTACTCTGAGAGGAATGATCCTGTCTATCATTTTCTTATAATGTTTTTAATCAATTATTGCCCTTGAGGCCAAGAAATCAGAAAAAAGTTTATGATTTGATGTCTATCATTCACATATGGGAACATGAAATAGATCTAAGCTAAGATTACATTTCCCCAAGTGAAAGAGTTTGTTTTTGTTTTTACTTTGTTTTGTTGCTGCTTAGAAATCACACACAAATTGGTTTTCTCTAACAACTGATTAAAATTTGGCAGCTTTTGTTCATAATCAGGACCAATTAAATATGCCTTTACTCTTTAGCTCTTGCTATTCTTCGGCATGCTTGCGTTTATCCAAAAGTATCTGTTTACTCAAATTTTATTGCTACAGTTTCTATCAGTTTCTCTTGTTGACCATCTGCTTGAGATACAAGCTGAGTCTACTTTTTCCACTCCAAAAAAACTTTTTTTTTTGTATGTATGAACTTAGCACATGCTTGGTATAGTGTCCAACTGACATGTAACTTCCTTTCTAAATTCTGAAAGTATCCTTGACATTTACCTTCAGATCCTTCAGTCTTCAGTACAATTCAAAAAGCTATGATTTTGAGGCTTTTTAAAAGATTATCTCTTCCTGCCCACACCCGTTTCAATTACTGGAAATGTAGTTCAAAAGAATGGACCTATGAAGCACTGGAGCTTACCAAGACTAAGAATCCCCACTAATATTTTGAAAGATGTTTTACTTTAAATGATTCAGTGTAGAACACTGGACATAAGTTCAAATCTGGCCTCAGGTACCTATTAGTTGGATCCTGGCAAGGATTTCTAGAGTTTTCATTTTCCTACTTAAGATCTCTATGTTAATTGGCTCCATGTAAATAAGAAGCTAGAAAAGAAAATGTTGAACCTGTTGTCACCTTAGGTATGTGAATTATCTCTGCAAAATACTTTCTTGTGGTTCTTGTTGTTTTAAATATGCAAGTCTAGTATTTATGTTGATTTTTATTTTTTTCAATAAATATCATTGCCAAAGAATAAAAGGAGCACACTCTTATAATTGTGATATGGGAACAGAAGGTAGTATTAAAGTATGTGTGTATAAATAGATACATACCTGCAGATACACAGATAAACACATACACACACACACACACACACACACACACACACATATATATATATATATATATATTAAAAAGAGCTTTTTGGAGCCCAAATTTTCATAAAACAATTTTATTTATTATTTAAGTACTATTGTATATACATGAAGTATACTATTAAAAGAGGTCCATCTTTGTTTACAATAACTTAATCTTTTCTTCCCTCCACTATCTGCATCCAAAAGTTGAGAGAATAACTTAAGCTAAATAATTTCCTTACCTAATTCAGGGCCATGTATGAAAAATCCTTATTTTAACTGTTCAATTGACTTTTTTAAAAAAGTGTATCTCGTTTCTACATCTACTACATTTACTAGTATTATTAGTAGTACAACTACTACAATTTGAATATCAATTTAAGTGTGTGAAGTTTCATTTCTAATAAATATGGAAAGTAAAAATAAGTAGTTTTGACATTGTTGATTCTTTCCATGTGGTTAATAAATTTTGCTGTAGGCTTCCTTCTGTTTAATTAATTCAAAGGGGCTAATTTGTTTATTTTTTAAATCTTTTTTTTCCAATAACAGAACTTGTTTAAAGGAACATATTGGACTGAATTTGTTCTTCTATCTCATAATTTCTATGTCCTGACAGATGGGGACCTCTGAACAATCCCTCATGCCCAAATGCTCACCAATTTGGATGAGCTTACACCAAGTAAGATTCATGGCACCATCCAAAGTATTAACCATTGTTGGAATTCCTGGGAGCATTGCTTTAGGATAGCATGTTTAATTAGGAATTAATTGTTGTGCTAGTGTTAAATTCATTGATTCTAATGGGAATTTATTCAACCTACATAGGTAAGAAGAGCTTCCTTTGTGACTATCTCTTTTCCATGCTTGTGGAAAGAGAGGCCATCACCCCTCAGTCCCTGAAAGTTTTTCCTTCATCCCCAACCCTCCACAATGGCCATTTTCTATTTATAAGGGATATATGACTCACTAATTGGATAAAGTTCCCTAGTTTCTTTAGAAATTATGATTTATTTTTCTAAAATCACTGCATAAGAAAGTAAAATATATAGAAAGAGTTTCTTATTACCATGCTTTTAACTCATGTCACTGAAAACCTTAAATGAAATATCCAGGTAGAGGAGCAAGGACAAAGAAGGATAGGGAAAAGAAGGGGGGAAAATTCAAATACCACAAGTTAGAGTTCCAAAAGAGTCAGTTATTAGAGACCCAGGATATAATGATCCTCAAGCTAACCATGAAAAGGCAAGATCAGTGATGGTAATTTTAGAAGGTTCTAAGAAGCCTTCTGTAAAGCTGAAAAATAATTATTCCTAGCTTTCCATTATATTTTTGATTGATATATCCAATATCCATATTCCTATCTATATCTATCTCTTTTGTATTTGTTTTTCTTTAATAAAGAGTGAAAATGAAAAGTACATAAGAAGTCTCATTATAAGACTATAATATTATTAGAAACTTAGATTGTCTCAAAGGATGAAAGGGAAACAGTTATGTTATTTCTAATATCTACTATTTTGTGAAAATATGAAAATTTTATTAAAAAATGAAAATATTAACATGTTAAGCAAAATCATATCTTAAAAAGTAGCTATGTATAAGAACTACTCAAACAATAATAATAAGACAAATAAATAATTTAAAATATAGTCTTGAGGCAATGTGACAGTGGATATACTGACAGATGTGGATTCAGATAGACTTTAGGTTCAAATAATGCTTCACACACTTAATATCTGTGGAACCCTAAGTAAATATTGAATTCTTCTTAGTCTTAGTCGTTTTTTTTTCCTCCACCTTTAAAATGGAAATAATAGCACATATGTATAGCATTGTACTATAGATAAAATGAGGAATTACATAAAAGATTATGGAAAGATTTTATAAATGTGAGGTCTTCAGACAAAGCATGATGTAGTAGAAATAAAGCCTTGACTGGAATTATAAGATAGACTTGAGTCAAAAACCAATCTCTGATACTGTGTAGTCCTTAATAAATCATTTATCTGAAACTCAATTGTTTTTATCTTTAAGACAAAGATACTTAGATTAATTTCTTCACTGGGCTAAAAATATGGGTCAAGAGCAATAATAAAAGAGATGCTTTAGGATATGATAAAAACTCCAATATGAATGTTTTACTTTATCCAATAAAAACAGAGATTTGAAAAGCTCAGAGCAATAGACAAAATGAGTTATTATCCACTGATTATAATTATGAACATTTTCTTCTTATTCCCATACTTAGTAGGACATTAGGTGATTAAGGTGACTGGAGCAGTCTTTAACTACTGTATAACATAGCAATGTCATTCAAAGTTGTTACCCCAGAGGGTACACAGAATGATCTATTGGGATGTGAGAAAAAAATATTGAAAATTTTCATTTTATTTATTTTTATCTAAACATTTAAGAAATAAAACTAATGTGTGAATTGACATAATAACCTCACTCATTCTGTGTGTCTGACAAAAACATGTTAGCTACAGAACATGAAATATACTGAATAAAGAGTGGGAGTTCCACAACACAGAAAGGTTGACAGTTCTACCCTCACTTGTCCATTTCCTGTCAGCCTATTGAGACACATTGCAGTGTACACGTGTCAAGTGAAGTGGATTTATGGATTATATTATCTAGTTTTAACTAACTAACCTTTACAAAATGGATAAGTAACTTAAAAGATATTCTCCCAAAGAAACCTCAGATTGAAGATAATATCAAATAATGTGAGCACAAGGGAATGATAGGAAATGGCAGGGATGACACCTCTCCTACTCCTAGAACAAGCTCTTCATCTGTCACATTATGAGGTAAAAATTGGATCTGACAAAAAGTCAGGCAAAAAGACTCAAAATTATAAAGAGGATTATTTGACATAAAATTTAAATTGACTATCATTAATGATGTATATTACTCTGAATCTATATTGTATCTTAAGATATTAGGTAATAATAGTAGGAAGCCATCATAATCAAGACATTTGCATGGTAAGCTTTTGACTCTAAAACAATGTATGGTTATGTATTGTCACTAAAGAAATCATCTTCATGCTTTGAAAACATGTAAACAGAATTTTTTCACCTATTTAAATTTTTTCTCAATGCTTCAGAAGGTTTCAAACCAATTTGTTATAAATATGAAAATATGACATGCAATTAGTATGGAAAAATATGATAGATGATGTAAAGAATACAGAATAAAAGTTCAAATCTGTAAGGCAGAGTTAAAATTTTCCTCAAATACTAATAGTTGTTTGAACCAGGGCAGATTATTTAACATTTCTGATACTAATTTTCTTCATTCACAAGTGAGGGGGCTGGATTTGATTGCCTTCTAAAGTTGCTACCATTTCTAAATCTATGATTCTCTGTTCCTCAAGTGAGAATTTTATAGCCAGTTTCCAATAAATATTTTTGCATAATTGGTAGATGGGATTGAAAAATGAATGTCATAATTTGATCATAAATTGCTAAAATTTACATTGTATTTCAAAAATTGCAAAGAATTTTTTCATTTTTTTTTCATTTTATCTTCATGACTAACCTCAAAGATAAGTGTTATTATCAATCTTATTTTACGGATGAATTAACAATGGCTAAGTGACTTGTTTAATTTAACAAGTAAATTAATAATAAATTTCTTCTACATCCTCCACTATTTAAGGCAGGGTATTTACTTCATAATTTCTCACCTGGATGCTGTTTTGGACATTAATATATCCAGAAACATCATTCTGCTGTTGAAATTAACCTTGAAAATTATAGCTCCTGATCACTCTCTTCTCCTTGGCATGAGTTCTTCCTTCTGGTTAAGAATGGTGGGGGATGGACATGTGGAAGAACCTCTCACCAGATTTTCCATTTGGCTATGGACCCAGGGAATTTACTTCATGATTTTCTACCTGGATACTTTACTAGATTTCTTGATCTCCAGAAACTCATCATCTTGCAAAATGAAATTATCTCTGTAATTCATAAGTCTTCAGGTCATTCCCTAAACTAGCCACAGATGATTCCTCTTCCCACACCCATCTCATTTTCTAGCTTCTTTTTGCATGTTATCTTCCTTATTATATTTGTTAGTTCTTTGAGTGCAATAAATAGAAATCAGAGAAGTAGGCATAAGAGAATATATTTTTATATGCATATTTCTCTCTTTACATAGATACATATGTATCTATGTAAAGAGAGAAGAAAAAAGAAGGGAAAAGGAGAAGAAAAGAGGAGAAAAGGAAGAAGGAGAAGGAGGAGAAGAAAGAGAAGGAGGTGAGGAAGAAAGAGAAGAAGGAAAAGGGGAAGGAGGAAGAGGAGGAAAAGGAAAAGAAGAGGAAGAAGCATTTCTCCATGAAGAGTGAGGTCAGAAATTAAGAAAAATCTCTAATTCACTAAAGAGGAAATTTCTCAAATTATAATATAGCTAGCTCCAGAGATAAGGACACAAAAGACATTTAGTTTTTATTTAATTTGTCTCTTGTCTTCACACAGTCTTTTCCTTTAGCAATGTAGAGTGGGTATAATCTCATCTCTCTGTCTCAGCATTTCTGATTCTGCCTCTGCATGCATAAGTTTGTGTGTGTGTGTGTGTGTGTGTGTGTGTGTGTGTATCCTTCTCTGTCTCAGCATTTCTGATTCTGCCTCTGCATGCATGAGTTTGTGTGTGTGTGTGTGTGTGTCCTTCTCTGTCTCCATGTCTCTGTCTCTCTATCTCTGGTTGTCTCTCTTTTTCTGTTTCTCTCTTTCTCTACCTTCTGTTTCTGACTCTATCTTTCTCTCTCTGTCTTCTCTGTCTGTCTCTCTATGTATTTCTGTCTATCTCTGTCTTCTCTTTCTGTGTCTTTTCCTTACTTTGCCTTTGTTTCTGTCTGTCCATTTCTTTCTGTGTGTCTCTGTCTCCTTCTCTCTGTCTTTGTTTCTTTGCCTCCCTGTGTCTGTGTCTGTCTGTCTTTCTCTGTCTCTCAGAGTCACTAGTCACTATCTGTGTCTCTCTTTCTCTGTCTCCCTATGTCTCACTGTGTGTCTGTTTCTCTGCTCCTATGTTCCTATGTGTGTATATGTGAATGAGTGTGTGTGTGTGTGTGTGTGTGTGTGTCTCTGTTCTGGAAGTCAGAAGTCCCAGAAGGCATTAAATTCAACCAATGAAGAAAGTCCTATGACTCCTATACCACTGGACTTTGGGAATGTGGTTAACCACAGCACTTAGCACAATTTAAGGCACATAGTAGCTGCTTAATAAATATTTATGAACTCCGACTTTGACTTTCTTTCATTGGAATCTACACAGTACTTTGAAGCGTTTTTTTAATGTAAAATATTCAGTAATTGTTAGGATTGGGGATTCCCAGAAACTAAAGCTACACATTTCTCCCTGTTTGATATTTGCTGTCCTGAGCAATTAGGAGAGAGTAGTTTTTTTTTTTTCCTCTTTCCCACTACCTTCACAGTTCTAGTTCTAAATTCATAACAGTTCTTTATAGTCTCTGAGGAGACATAAGCAATGTGCTTTCATTCATTTCCCCAGTGTCATAGTTTCAAACACCATATACAAAAAAGACATGTACAGATGAAAACCACAATTTTCTCCAACTTTTCAGATGTGCTATTTTTGATTACTCCTATCTACTTCAAACAATAAGAATGCTATGAAAAGAAGAGAGAGAAGGAACATGTCCTTTTTAGCTCTTCCTTAACACCTCCAAAAATGAGTTGTTGGGTGGTGGTATATTGTGTATCCTCAATTTTAGGAGCCAAAGGTCATCCTCACAAGACAAGGGAGTTTGAACAAGTGTGATCTCAGAGGAAGAATTGCAGGGCAGGGTAGTGCAGGCAATCAGACTTGTAGAAAACTCTGAGAAGCCAGGGTGCCTATATACCCTCTCCCCTCAAATGTATACCTCCTCCTCCCCCCTCCTGTAATCCATTCACTGCCCACCACTATCTCATAGAAACCGTGCACCTCAAAGCTGTACTCAAATAGCATCAAAAGTCTCCTTTAACAAAACTTTGTCTTGATTTGATAGTGTCAATGACTTTGTATCTATTTTTATACATATTTTTGGGTCTTCACATTGTGTTCCCCAATACTACAATATA
This sequence comes from Sarcophilus harrisii, assembly GCF_902635505.1. Lineage (NCBI taxonomy): Eukaryota > Metazoa > Chordata > Mammalia > Dasyuromorphia > Dasyuridae > Sarcophilus > Sarcophilus harrisii. Next base: position 57,823,705 of record NC_045431.1, read on the forward strand.
TATACATTTTTTGGAAGAGACACTTGTGCTTGTGGCTCCATTGAGTCTAGAGCCTTGTACCTAATAAATGTTCATGGGTTGAATGGACTCTAAATTTAAAAGAAAAAATTCTAGAAGATCAACATAGATTTATCAATCTTTCACATTGTCTGAAAAATTTGGGGGATTTTTTTAATGCTTTGAGAAAATAACTTGATAATTATGAAACAGAAGGAAATAAATAATAGGATAATAGCAATATAGCTAAGCCTTCAAAGATAACATTTCTTTCACTTCTCCATGGTGGATTGACTCAGCAATTTAAAAAAAGAAAATTAGGGAAAAATCTTTAGAGCACAGTGCCATTCACACAGTAGGTATTTGCTAAATGTTTATTGAATTGAATCATATATAGATGTCAAATAGGGTATAGTCTTCATGATCCTCTGTGAGGAAAGGAAATTATTTTCTAAAATTGTTCCCCATTAATTCAGTCATGCTCTACATTTCTTTAAGTGAATCATACTATAACACAACAGAAACAAGCATTCTCTGTTAAAAGCAAATGGTACTTGCCAATTTCTAGTTGGTAACTTGCCAGCTCAGTAAAAACCTCCAAGGATCCCTTTGTCAAAGTGTAGGGAGAAGTTAGGGATCTGCTGCAAGAGTAAGAGAAGGTCCATTGCTGCATACCATGCTGGCAGAAAATAAAATTAAAATTAACTCTTGAAAATTAAAATGCAATTTAAATAAAATTTAAAATTTTATTTCAGAAAAAGAAAATTAAAAGTAATTACATGAAAACTGAGTCTTTTCCATCCATTTGTTTGGGATCCTATCCCCTCAAGAAACAATCTAATTGTGAGTTAGTTATTTAGAGGTTGCAAAGGGCTAGATATTGTTAAATTACTGATCTTCCCATAGGAAAGAAAAGGTGAAAAAAAGTTCTTATCAATATATGCTGTTGTTCAACTTGTGAAGTTAATTTAAATTTTTCAGTATGAAGCTCACTTCATTATTCAAAAAAGAAGTTCCTTGGACCAAATAGGAAGGAAAAAAAACTACCAAATTTCCTCCTGCTAAAAATATTAAGATTGCAGCAAAGAAACAACTTATAAAAATGCATAACCTTTTCCAAAGAAAGTTTCAATTCTCAATATATTTTAATCACAACATATTATGAGTTCTTTTTTTTATCAGATTTTGATATTCCTCTTATTTTACTTTTCCCCCCTCCTTTCACTGATTAATATTTAAATACTTTTTGACATTTATTTTGTAGGTACTAAAATACTCTAAGGTTGTGTTCTGAGATGCCTTCATCAATCTGAAATAAGTTAAATATAGTCCTGGAAGGGAGATCATTATATACTTCAACAACAATACTATATGATGACCAGTTCTGATGGACCAGGCCATCCTCAGCAATGAGATCAACCAAATCATTTCCAATGGAGCAGTAATGAACTGAACCAGATATGCCCAGAAAAAGAACTCTGGGAGATGACTAAAAACCATTACATTGAATTCCCAATTCCTATATTTATGCCCACCTGCATTTTTGATTTCCTTCACAAGCTAATTGTACAATATTTCAGAGTCTGATTCTTTTTGTACAGCAAAATAACGTTTTGGTCATGTATACTTATTGTGTATCTAATTTATATTTTAATGTACTTAACATCTACTGGTCATCCTGGCATCTGGGGGAGGGGGTGGGGGGTAAGAGGTGAAAAAATGGAACAAGAGGTTTGGCAATTGTTAATGCTGTAAAGTTACCCATGCATATATCCTGTAAATAAAAGGCTATTAAATATATATATATATATATATATAGTCCTGGAAGGAAAGAGGAAATAGCTTGAAGATGAGATATTATTATCATCATTCCATACAAGGTTGAATCCTGACCTTATTTATATGGTCTATTGTCAAGTTTTCATCTATTGTCATAATATTTTTGTTTTTTTCTAAAATTGAAAAGTGATGGCAGTCTGAATAATGTAGAAATAAATGGGTTCCTGCCCTGCACATTTGAAATCAAAATCTGATAAAATTACAAGATTTGTAATATGATATGATTAAAATACATTGAGAATTGGAATTTCTTTTGAACAATTCCTTTTATTCTGGGAGGGGGGAAATGTAGTTATTGGTGGAGTTGTGAATGAATCCAGCCATTCTAGAGAGCAATTTGGAACTATACTCAAAAAGTTATCAAACTGTGCATACCCTTTGATCCAGCAGTGTTACTACTGGGCTTATATCCCAAAGAGATCTCAAGTAGGGTAAGGGACCCATTTGTGCAAAAATGTTTATGGCAGCCCTTTTCGTAGTGCCTAGAAACTGGAAATTGAGGGGATGCCCACCAATTGGAGAAATGCTGAATAAATTTTGGTATATGAATGTTATGGAATATTATTGTTCTTTAAGAAATGACCAACAGGATGAATACAGCAGGATGAATAAGCAGGATGAAAGGCTTGGAGAGATGTACATGAACCGAGGCTAAGTGAAATGAGCAGAACCAGGAGATTGTTATACAGTTCAACAACAATGCTACATGATGCTCATTTCTGATGGACATGGCTTTCTTTAACAATGGCATAATTCAAATCAGTTCCAATTGATCTGCAATGAACAGAACCAGATACACCCAGAAAAAGAGCACTGAGAAATGAGTATGGACCACAACATAACTTTGTGAATTTCCCATACTTGTGAACTCCAATGAGTATTCAAATACATTAGTGAGCTAGAGGATTTGCTAAGTACCATGTTAAATTAGGCAAATGACTTATCACTTTGTAAGGATTCCAACATACTCTTTCTGTTATTCTTTGCTTGAATTTTTTTTCCCCTCAGGTTATTTTTACCTTCTTTCTAAATCTGATCTTTCTTGTGCAACAAGATAACTGTATAAATATGTATACATATATTGTATTTAACATATACTTTAACATATTTAACATGTATGGGACTACCTGACATCTAGGGGAGGGGTGGAGGGAAGGAGGAGAGAGAGAGAGAGAGAGAGAGAATGGTTGAGCAAGTTCATGACTCCATTAACAATGTGTAAAGTCTGATCTAGCTCCCTGGAGGTCTCAGGAACAGTCAGAGTCAGAATAAGCAAAAGTCCTTGAGGTCTTCAAAGGGAGAAGTGAAGGAAACAGACAAACTGCCATATGCTCACCACCAACCTCCTTTCTCCTGGTCCTGCTGCAAAGTGAAGTTTTCTAGCCTCCCTCACATCACCCATTAATCCTTACCTACAATTATCTGTATACACCAAACATTGAGCCAGCACAGAACAGTGAGAAGGTCATTTTCCCAAACATATGCTAATAGAATCATTGTCCAATAGGTAATTAGTTTTAAGTGCTCAGTTAGCTAATTCAAGCACACCTTTTAAGAGTTTCAGCCCTTTACAGAATGTATTAATGTCCCAGTTTTCCTCCATTCCCTACCACATTCATCATCATCTTTTCCTGTCATCTTAGCCAATCTCAGAGATGTGTAGTGATACTTCAGTTATCTTAATTTGCACGTCTCTGATTAACAGTGATTTAGAGCACCTTTTCATATAACTAGATGTTGTTTCAATTTCTTAATCTAAACATTGTCTGCTCATATCCTTTGACCATTTACTACTTGGAGAATATCTTTAATTTTTATAAATTTGAGTCAATTCTCCATATATTTTAAAAATCAGGCTTTTATCAGAACTATTGAAAGTAGTAGTTTGCCCAGTTTAGTACTCCCCTTCTATTCTTGTCTGCATTGGTTTTGTTTGTACAAAACTTTTTTAGCTTAATAAATTAAAATTATTTAATTTGTATTCAATAATATACTTCAGTTCTTCATCAGCCATAAATCCCTTCCTTTTGCACAGATTTGAGAGGTAAACTGTCCTTTATTCTTCTACTTTGCTTATATCAATCTTTATGTCTTAATCATAAACCCATTTCGACTGTATCTTAATATAGGGTTTTAGGTGTGGGTCAGTGCCTGATTGCTACCTTACCAATTTACAATTGTCCCAGAAATTTTTGTCAAATAGTGAATTTTTATCCCAAAAGCTGTCTTTGGATTTGTCAAACATTAGATTTCTGTACTCATTAATTATTTTGTCCTATTATTGCTTAAATTTATTTTCCATTAGTGATAAGTTTACCCCTTTCATTTTCAATGCTGGTTATTTTTTTCCCTTTTTAAAAATCAAATTAACCAAAGGTTTATTTATTTTGCTAGTTTTTCTATAAAATGAACTTTTAATTTTTTTATTAGATCATTTTCTTACTCTCTATTTTATACATCTCTTCTTTTAGTTTCAAAATTTCTAATTTGGTATTTCATTGGGCATTTTTAATTTGTTCTTTTTCTAGGTTTTTTTAGTTGCATGCCTAAACCATTGATATCCTCTCTCTCTATTTTATTTATGTATCTATTTAGAATTATAAAAATTCTCCTAAGAATTCCTTTGGCTGCATCCTCTAGGTTTGGAATGTTGTCTCATTATTTATATTTTCTTGGATGAAGTTATTAATTATTTCTGTTATTTGTTGTTTGACCCACTCAATCTTTAGAATTAGATTGTTAATTTTTAATTGGTTTTAAATCTATCTTACTCTGACTCTTTACTGAATATAATTTCTATGCATTGTGATCTGAAAAAAGAAGCATTTAATATTTCTATCTATTTGCATTTGATTCTGAGGTTTTATGTTTTGATACATGATCAATTTTTGAGTAGGTACCATATGCTCCTAAGAAAAATGTGTATTCCTTTATTTTCCTATTCAGTTTTCTCCAGAGACCTTTCACATCTAGGTTTTCTAGGATCTTATTAAGCTCCTTAGTTTCATTGTTGTTTATTTTGTGGTTAGATTTGTCTGATTCAGAGAGGGGAAGATTGAAGCCCTCTACTACAAAAATTTTGCTGTCTATTTCTTCTTATAATTGACTTAAAATCTTAAGGAATTTGCCTAATCTACTACTTGGCACATACACTTTTAGTACTGTTACTACACCATTATTTACTGTACCCTTTATCAAGATTTACTTTCCTTCCTTGTCTCTTTTAATAAGATTTATTTTTACTTTTGCTTTATCTGAGATCAGAATTGCTACCTGTACTTTTTTTTTTTTTGCTTCAGCTGAAGCATAATAAATCCCATTCCAGACTTTTAACTTTATTGTGTATATATTTTTTCTGTCTCAAAAGTGTTTCTTATAAACAACATATTGTAGGAATCTGTTTTTAATCCACCCTTCTATGTGCTTCTGTTTTATGGGTGAGTCTATCCTATTCACATTAACAGTTTTGATTACTAGCTCCCTATTTCAGTCTATCCTATATCTTCCCAGTACATACTTTTTTGTTCTCTCTTTCTACCCTGTTTTTAGCAGTTTTGTTTTTTTTTTTTTTACCCACCCTACTCACTACCTTATCTCTTATTACCCCTTCCTCTTCTCTTAATTGTTTTTTTTTTTTACTCACTCCACACACTGTGTTATCTCCTACCACTCCTTCCCCCTTTTTTTAGTAGTGCTTTTTTTAACCCATTCCACACACTATCTTATCTTCTAACAACTCTTCTCCCCTTTTCTTCCCCTTTTCTCTAGTGTTTCTGGCCTCTCTTCCATCCTGTCCCTCCCTTTTCTTTTACTCTTTCTCTTCCTACTTCTTCATAAGATTAGATAAATTTATATACTCAAATGAATGATTAAGTTATTCCCTCTTAGATCTAAAACTGATGAAGTTAAGCTTCAGACAATGCTTATCCCCCTCCCTTTTTTCCTCTATATTGTAATTAATAGTTCTTGGCTCTTTGTATGAATTGTTTCATTATACCTCCTCTTTTTGCCTTTTTTTTTCCAGTCAGATTTTTTTTTCCCACCTCTTAATGTCTTTTTCTTTGATATTATCATATCAGAGTCAAATAAGAACCACACCCTCAGTCCATGTCTTTCTCCCTTTTGTCTGCCCCAGTGACAGATATACTTCTCAGGGATTACAGATATTGTTTTCCTATCTAGGGATTGAAATAATTTAACCTTTAAATATATTTTTCCCGTTTGCCTTTCTATGATTCTCTTACATACTGTGTTTGTAGATTAATTTTTCTGTTTGTTCTGGTTTTTTTTATTAGAATTGATTGAAAATATATTACTTCATTGAAGCTCTATCTCCTCTCCTGAAAGATTATGATGAATCGCACTAGGTAGGTAATTTTTCATTGTAGTTCCAGGTCCTTAGCTTTCCAAAATATGGTATTCCAGGCCCTCTGATATTTTATTGTAAAAGCTGCCAGATCCTGAGTGATCCTGATTGTTACTCCTTGATATTTGAATTGTTTTTGTCTGGCTGCTTGCTTTTTTTTTTTTTTTTTTTTTTTTTTTTTTTCTCTTGAGGTTGTAGTTCTGTAGTTTCACAACAAAGTTCTTTATGGTTTTCCTTGTGGGATCTTTCTCTAAAGGTAATCGCTGGATTCTTTCATTGAGTATTTTCCTCTCTGTTTCTGGAATATTGGACCAGTTTTTCGTTTTTTTAATGTTAAAATATAAGTTAATTACAATATATGTATACATGTCCATACACTTATTTTGCTGTTCAAAAAGTAATGGACTTTGAAATAGTGTACAGTTAACCTGTGAAGGAAATCAAAAATGCAGGCGGACAAAAATAGAGGAATTGAGAATTCTATGTAGTGGTTCATAGTCATCTCCCAGACTTCTTTCGCTGGGTGTAGCTGGTTCAATTCATTGCTGCTCTATTGAAACTGATTTGATTGATCTCATTGTTGAAAAGGCCATCATAATTGATGTCCATCAGAATTGATCATCATATAATATTGTTGTTGAAGTATGTAATAATCTCCTAGTCCTGCTCATTTCACTCACCATCAGTTCATGTAAATCTCTCCAGGCCTTTCTGAAATTGTCCTGCTGGTCATTTCTTACAGAACAATAATATTCCATAATATTCATACACCACAATTTATTCAGCCATTCTCCAATTGATGGGCATCCACTCAGTTTCCAGTTTCTGGCCACTACAAAGAGGGCTGCCACAAACATTCTTACACATGCAGGTCCCTTTCCCTTCTTTAAGATCTCTTTGGGATATAAGCCCAGTAGTAACACTGCTGGATCAAAGGGTATACACAGTTTGATAACCTTTTGAGCATAGTTCCAAATAGTTCTGCAGAATGTCTGAATGTATTCACAATTCCACCAACAATGTATCAGTGTCCCAGTTTTCCTTCATCCTCTCTAACATTCCACATTATCTTTCCCTGTCATTCTAGCCAATCTGACAGGTGTGTAGTGGTATCTCAGAGATGTCTTAATTTGCATTTCTCTGATTAATAATGGCTTGAAACATCTTTCCTATGGCTAGAAATAGTTTCCATTTCTTTATCTGAGAATTGTCTATTCATATCCTTTGACCATTTTTCAATTGGAGAATGGCTTGATTTCTTAAAAATTAGAGTCAATTCTCCAATTATTTTGGAAATGAAGCCTGTATCAGAATCTTTGTAAAACTGTTTTGTAAAACTGTAAAACTGTTTTCCCAGTTTATTGCTTCCCTGCTAATCTTGTCTGTATTAGTTTAGTTTGTACAAACACTTTTCAATTTGATTATAAGCAAAACTTTCTATTTTTGGATCAATAATCATCTCTAGTTCTTCTTTGGTCATAAATTCCTTCCTCTTCCACAAGTCTGAGAGGTAAACTATCTTATGTTCTTCTAATTTATTTATAATCTCATTCTTTATGCCTAGGTTATTAACCTCTTTTGACCTTATCTTGGTGTACGGTGTTAAATGTGGGTCAATGCCTAGTTTCTGCCATATTTCCAATTTTTCCAGCAATTTTTGTCAAACAGGGACAGTTTTTCTTAATGATCTCTTGTAGAATAGTATCCAGACTCTTTTTTAGTTGTGCCTTCAGATAGGTGAATGATTTTTAAATTGTGTCTTCTGGATCTATTTTTCAAGTTGATTGTTTTGCCAATGAGGTATTTCATATTCTCTTCATTTTTTCATTTTTTTTTTTTTGTTTGGTTGACTGATTCTTGGTGTCTCACAAAATCATTGGCTTCTATTTATCACATTCTAATTTTTAATATGTGATTTTCTTAAGTATTTTTGTATCTCTTTCCATTTGGTTTATTCTATTGTTTAGGCAGTTATTTTCTTCACACTTTTTTTTTTTTTTTTGCTTTGTTTTCCAAACTGTTTACTCTCTCATGCATAGCTCTTATTTCTTTTCTCATTTTTTTCTTCTACCTCTATTATTTGCCTGTGAAGTTTTCTATAAGCATTTCTAAGAAGGCTCTTTGAGCTTGAAATTAATTTGCATAACTCTTTGAGATTTCTTCTGTAGACATTCTATTTTCATCTGAAGTTGTGTGTTGGTCTGCCCTGCCACCACAGTAGCTTTCTATGGTCAAGTTTCTTTTCTATTTCTTGAAAGGTTCTTTCATTTAAAAAAAAAAAAAATTATTGAACTGTTTTTCTTAGTTATCAAGGAGGGTTCAATTCACAAGGTGGCAACAGAGCAGTACTTCCAGTAAATGAGTTGATATAAAAATGATTGCTGATGAAACTCATTTGTTGTCAATTCAAACTAAGCCTAAATTTACCTTTTTGTAACTTTCAACTAGTGTTCTTAGTTCAGACCTTTGGGGCTAAAAAAGAACATATATAACTCCCTTTCTATATGATAATCCTTTAAAATGCTTAAAGGATATATTCCCCTCTCTAAAGCAAGTCTCTAAAAGCAAGTCTTCTCTAAAGCAAGTACCATAGTTTCATCAGGTCTGCTACTACATCTATTATGGCATTCTACATCTCTCACAAAGTCATGATCTTGTGCTAGGTGATGGGTAAAAGGAATACCATAATATCCTTCTTTAAGAATTTTAAAGTGTATTCATGTGAAAAGATAGGATATATGAAACTCTGATGGAGAGTTTTCATATTCTAAAACACAATTTCTCAAACTTATAAAAATAAATCTTTGGCAGGTTCCTTGAAATAATGAATGTTTAATTGATATTTTAAATGCATAAATAAAACACATAATTATAAAATAAACTAATTATACTGAAATAGTTATTTCTTTCAAGATTACCAATTTCAGGTTAAGAAATAATTTTCAAGAATGGGAGAAAGTTAGGGAGAAATCTGACATTTCAATTCCTTCAAATTGACTGAAAATAAAAACAACTAGACAACAAAAAAATGAACTTAAGAGATTATTAAATTAAGATACTTGCAATTAACTAGAACTTATATTGACTGATGATATTGTAAGGAACTTTGCTGTGTGATCTTATACTTTTCAGGGAAACCAGTTTTTTTTTTTTTTTTTTTTTTGTGAGTTTCCTATTAATGATAGATTAAATGATGAAAGGACACAGCATGAGTTTGGTCCCAAAGTAGTAAAGTATATTGCTGGCCATAGTCACAAATAAATATTGCAGAATCATAAAATTTCAATGGGCTCAGTTTTCATGTTTTTTTTTTTTCTTTCTTTCTGTAAAGGAGATAGAATACTAAATAAAGGTGAAATCTTGATGGAAGAGCCAAAAGTTATATCTTTGAAGCAAATACTTCCTGAAGTTTTATCTCCTTGGATGTTTGCACTGATTCCATCTCTCTCTCTCTCTCTCTCTGCATATATGTATATTTATATATATATATGTACACACATATACATATACACGCATACATACATATTTTTACTTATTCAGAAACAATGGGCTTCTCATTCTAATAGGATAGCACAATTCTTAACCTTTGTAGAAGTTCATATCCAGAAATTCTGGTGAAGAGCTGTTTTGGAAAACTTATTTTAAGAGGTCTATGTGTAACTTGCACTTTGAGATAATAAAAATAATTGCTATTCATACAAAGTAAGAATTCTAAGAACATGATTTTGAAATCCTAAAATAGAAATTTATATTAAAAAAGCTTCAAGTGGATCACATTTTTAAAAAATCATAGCTATCCATCCCAATATCGCAATTAGGCTGTAATAGTAATATATTTTTTCTCAATATTGTATTTTTCCTTTTTATCTCAAAGGTAGAGTAGGGTTCAGAAAACATCATGCATCATGGCTGGGCAAGTTCCATGGCACTGACAAAATCCATTCTAGTATTTGCAATTGCTGAGGAATATCAAAATGTTCAAGTGCTTTCAGAAGTAGTGACAAAATCATCATCATCATCATCATTATCATCATCATCAACTCATTAAGCAGAATATTATCAAAAGTAGAAATTAGTATTTTAAGTGGCTATAGGATTAAGATCAAAGTAAACTGTATAATTAGATTAGTAAACAAGGCCATTAAGGAGTAGGCTTCAGCTTAGGTGCCAAGGTAGACAAAGAATAAAGTTTGTCAAATGGCTCTCTCACTTTACAATACTGAGCAATCAGCATACATACACTTCATTTATGCCTGACCAGATACAACTATTAGCCCTGCCTTCTAATTTAGTATACCTTAAATTATATAGGTCCTACTTGCAAATTCTCATTGCTTTCCACATCAACATTTTTAAGAGCTGGTAGATTATAGAAAATAAATATATTCACATATTCAATAATTCTTTGAGGCTATTCTCAATGGAATCAGAAGTAAAAAGAAGTCAAAATTATTAGTTGCATGGTCACTATTCAACAATATGTATGATTTGGCAAAATAAATAACATCTAAAAAGATTATATAATTATATGATTGTATTTGCTTTGTGTTGCCTTTTTATTCATTGAAAATTATAGCACAAAGTGTACAAAAATATATATAGAAAGAAACATTTCTTCTTGCCTAATGCAAGAATCAGTGACCACATAAATGATTTTGATCTGTTCTATTAAAATAAATGTTCCCAATGCATGCTCTCTATGTAATTATTTATATAGAAACAATTGAATGAAAATTAATTAGTTCAGGCAAAACATAGTAAGAATTTCTTTGCTGATAAGTATTAAAATATTTCTGTTATGCAGAAGGGTTACTTTTGGAGAATAACACATAATATATAATATGGAGATAACCTTTAATAAGTAAACAATGCTGATTCAAATCAGCAAATGCCTATTATGTGCCAGAGACAATTTATAAGACTGGAGGATACAAAAACAAAAAGAAAAAAAATAAATAGGAAAACAAAAACAAAAATAACAATCCATGGTTTAAAACGTGGTTTTTTTGGTTATCAGGGAACTACAATCAGATCTGCTGGCAGAAATACTATTCTGATACTCAAATCAGTCTTTGACCATCTTGAGTTGAACATTGTTTCTAATGATGCTATTGACAACCTATTAATTTTTTTTTTGTATCAAACAATTCCAAATAATCCATAAATTTGCCATAAGAAGGGCATCACATTTTCTTGGAACTTTTTCCTGCTTTTTCATGGCATTAAACATATACCAGTGAAATCCAGGCTACTCTGTCTGGAATGATCTTCCATTTTTTCCACTTGAATGGTCCAAAAGTATACCATCTATTTTGCTTAGGTATTTTTATGACATCTTTATTTATTTTACTTTCATAATCTCATATTGTCAAAATATTATTTGTCCATTGTACCGCATACTTTTTCCATTGCCTTCTATGTTATTTGAAAGCTTAGTTATTGAGAATCATAAGTATTTTATGAGTAGTAATAACATAAAAAAAACAGTGAGCATTTAGATTGAAAATAAACTTGGACATTTTATAACAAACATTCATTTTCCAAAAGTAATCCAACAGATTCTTTTTTTTTAAGTTTAATTCCAGACTCCATTCACCATTTATTTGCAAGTTCTCTCCAATACAAATGTTCTGCTTGATAAGATTTTTAGCTTTTGGATATAATTTGATATTACCTTCTGGAGAGCAGGGCTTATCTTCCATTCATTCACTATTACTATTATTACTGTTAGCATTACTATTACCATTACTAGTAGTAGAGACTTGTTTCTCATAATATCCAATACATTGACTTACAAATGTAGATTTATGAATATATGAAGAAGTTGTAATTTGTTCAGCATAGAAATCTCTCAGTATAAGGATTCTTTCTACTGGTTAAAAAGGTACCATGCTATAGTTCATTTATATCTATTACTTCCTAGTTTCCTTTAACAATAGAGTATTGTCTATGATCATATTGTCAGTAAGAAGCATTATTGAGATATGATGAAGGGTCTTTCTGAGTACAAGTCCTAATTCTAATGCTTATATCATGTCTTCTTTTATTTTTTTTTCTTACTCCATTGCTTTGCACAAAATATAAAATTATTTTCACATGTGTAATCCCTTATCAGTTTGAATATTTCTATCAACAATAAAAAGACTAAATCAGGGAGTCAGTTAATTCATTAGAAAATAAATTAAAATAAAATTACATACATACATACACATACATACATACATACATACACATAGCTGTATTAATCTTTTGCATCAGAAGATGTGTTCATATTCTACCATGCATGTTTAGGAAACCATGAGTCATTTGGACTTGGTTTCTTTAACTGGAAAATAATGTTGCTTTAGATGAAATCTTTTCAGGCTCTAGAGTTATGATTTAATGTCACATATATTCCTGTCCATTAAGTTTTTTGTAAATATTTCTTAAATTGAATGGAATTTGAATATCATCAATGGAATGTAAATAGTTGTTACATTGATTAAATAATTACTTCAAGTACCACATGAGGCTGTGGATCCTAAGAGAGATTTATTGTATATTCTTTCTGGTGTCTGACAATGAAATATGAAATGGAACAGATTTAACCTATGAAAAATATGCACACATATTTAATTGAAAATGTTACAGCCATGGGTTCAACACATTTTTCTGTTCTAAGATAATCCCTATAATCACTGCTATCACTTGTTTGTTTTCTTAATGGCATTCTGTTCCATTTCAATTATTTTATACAATACTGATCTCAAAATAATGTCATTAAATGACTCTATTTTCATTTTATCACAGAAAATTACATGGCTTTACTTTAAATTTCCTAAGTTTCTTTAATAAGTTCTGTGTTGAGATCATATTGTAATTGTTGCTATTATTCCACATGTGGCCAAAAATGTGCAAGGGGGAAGTGTGTCTTCCAAGTAAAATACCATTTTTGCTTATATTTTTAATCAGAAAATGAACATTCAGCTCTTGGAGAATATCTAGCTTTTTGTGTATTATAATTTTAATTCCTCTATAATATATTGTAGAATATTTGGAAGATTTTTTTAATAATTTTTTTTCAAAAATATTTTTGAAACTTTGGGATTTATATTTATGACCTAAGGTTTTAAGTCTAGGAATGAAAAACAAAAACAAAAATAAAAAGCAAAACACCAACAAGAAGAACAAAATATTTGGCTAGATATCGGAGACCATCTAGCAAGAATTCACAATATGTATTTCCTTAGCATTCTACAATTCAAATCTTAAAGGAAATAAATTTAAAATAAATAGGGAATGGAGAAACTTTGGGCATATGTCTTGATTGAAAAGGCCTACAGAGGCCATTAAATCTAATCCTATCATTCTATAGATGGGGAAAATGAGATCCAAAAAGGTGAAGTTGCTTGTGCAAAGTTACATAGGCACCAAGGTACAGAGTTAAAATTAAACACAAGTCCCGTAATTCCAAAGTTTACATACTTTTTTTACTGGACTGCTTTAATATAGGATAATAAGTTACAGTGAAAGAAGGAAAAAACATGTATAAAAATCCAATATTTCATAATGAAACAAATCTCCTTTAACCCATAAAATAGAACCAAAAAGAAAACTTATGGCCTAAAACCAACTATATGGTAATTCTGAAAATATAGATAGTAGTGATAGTGTTAGTACTAGTTGTAGTAGTTATGAGTTGTAGCATTTGGTAATATTAACAGTGGTTTTAGTAGTGATGGTATTGGTACAAGTAGTAATTATGATAGTATCAATAGTGATAATTATAATAAAATGCATATGTCACACAAAGACTTGTAAAATGTTTTATGCATTTGAATTCATTTGATCCTCATATTAATATTGTGAAGTAAATTTTATCATTCTATTGCACAGTTAAAAAAAGTCAATAAAACTGAGAGATATCGAACATCTTATTGAGAGTCTCAATAGTTAGGGCATAGTTGATACAACATTTAAATCTGTCTTTCTAAATTCAAATCTATGAATCAATCTATTATACTATTCTATAAGAAATAAGATGAATCAAAAGCTGTAATGAAAGGAATCAATATGACATTACAAAGATCTTATAATTAATATGGACTTTGTGAATGTAACAAAAGGGGGTGGGTCAATAACATGGCTTAGGTGAGAAAATCCAGAAAGCAGTGGAGCCAGGTATGGAGCATTTATTTGGTTGAAAAATAAAAGAGGAATATCAGAAGGAAGAATTAAGAAAATAATTTAGAAAACACATCCCAATAATTAGCTAAAATGCATACTTCAGTAATAGTAACCTGAAACAGAATCCTTGTGAGTTTTCTTTCTCCACCTTTATCACTTTTTCTGCCTTTTCTGAATCTCTCTTTTTGTGATAGCCTACCTATCTTGTTCCGCCTGTGTCCTATAAAAGCAGCTAATAATTTCTTGCCTTGCCTTAATTAAGAGGATAAATAGAGAAGAATTGATTAAGTAGGGGACCTCTGAAGTCCCTTCAATAATATGATTCCATATGACTATGTCTGAATTAGGAATTGCTGCTGGTATAAGTCCCTCCATAATTCAGCAGTGGTAATGATGATGATGATGATATTGATGATGATAAGATTTGTTTTTCTAGTAAATTTATTAATTTTAATAAATATTGCTTTATGAGTCATGTTGGGAGAGAAAAATCAGAACAAAATGGAAGAAGCATGGGAGAGATAAAAGAATAATGAGAGAGAGAGAGAGAGAGAGAGAGAGAGAGAGAGAGAAAGTGAACATAGCATGTATTGATTTATATTAAGTCTCCTTAGTACTTTTTCTGGATGCAGATGATATTTTCTGTCCCAAGTCTATTGGGATTGCTTTAGCTCATTGAACCAAATCTTTCATAGTTGATTATGGGACATTTATATTGTTATAATATACAATGTATTCCTGGGTCTGCTTGTTTGGCTCAGCATTGGTTCATGTAAATCTTTCCAGGTCTTTCTAAAACCATCTTGTTTATCATTTTCTAATTCTTTGCTAAAACAAAAAGTGATGTGACAAATATTTTTGCATATGTGGGTTTTTCCCTTCCTTTAAGATTTCTTGGGATATAGACCCCATAATGGCCCTACTGGGTCAAAGGTATACACAGTTTCATAGCCCTTTGGTCATGGTTCCAGATTGCTCTCTAGAATGGTTGATGATTTCACAATTCTAAAAACAATGCATTTATTTCCTAACTTTCCTGCATCCACTCCAACATTTATCGTTATCTTTTCCTGTCATCTTAGTAAACCTGAGAAGGTGAAGTGGTACCTCATAGTTGTTTTAATTTGCATTTCTCTAATCAATAGTAATTAAGAGCATTTTTTCATATAGGTATAAGCTATATGTGGCTTGAATTTCATTACTGAAAATTGTTTAATCAATTGGGAAATGAATTAAATTCTTATAAATTTGACAGAGTTTTTAATATATTTTAGAAATGAGACCTTTATCAGAAATGATGGCTATAAGGATTTTTTTTTTTACCAACTTTGTACTTATCTTTTATTCTTGTTTCTGTTGTTTTGTTTGTTTGTTCCTTATCATTTTTAATTCAATCTATTTTTGCTTTTCTTTATCTGTGATCAGGATTTCTACCCCTGCTTTTTTACTTCAATAAATTGGCATAATAGATTCTTTCTAGCCTTTTATCTTTACTCTGCATGTATAACTACTTCAAATGTGTTTCTTGTAAAAGGATTTTAGGATTTTGGCTTTTAATCCGGTCTGCTATATGTATCAGTTTTATGGGAGAGTTTGTTCTATTCATATTAACAGGTAAAATCACTATCTCTTTCTTATCATAGTATTTTCCCCAAATTATATTCACCTCTTTCCCCCTTTCCCTCTTTTCCTATGTTTTACTTTTTATGACTACCTCCCTCAATCTACCCTCCCCTTTCTTATCCATTTTTCCTACTCCTTCTATTCTCATTTCTATAATGTTACCCTATTCTTTTCACTTTCTCCTATTTCCTTATAGGGTAAGACAAATTTCTGTTTTAAACTAGGTATGTCTGATATTTCCCTTTTGATCCAAATCCCAAGAGATTAAGGTTCACTCAACTCTCATCCTCCTCCCTTCTTTCCCTCTTTCCCATTCTTCTGCCTTCTCCTCTTTCCCTATAAAATGAGACAAATTTCTATATTAAATTAAATATATCTGATATTGTCTTTGAGCCATATCCAATGAGATAACAATTCACAGAATTCTCAACCTCTTCTTTTCTTTGCTTCACCTGAATAGGGATTTTTTTTTTGCCTCTTCCTGTATTACTCATTTTACCTCCACTTCCATCTTCTTCCAGTACAATTACTTTTCCACCTGTAGCTTCTTTTTTATACCACTGCAATAAAGTAAATTTTACCTACATTCTCTAAATATACCCCTAACAAATATACAGTTCTCAAAAATTATACATATCATCTTCCCTTATAGGTATGTAAACAGTTTTACCTTTAATTTTGTCTTCCCTTTTTACCTTTTATATTTATCTTGAGTTCTGTATTTGAAGACCATTTTTTTTTTGCTCATCTCTGTGCTTTTCATCAAAAATAAATGAGAGTTTTTGCTCACCTCTGCTCTTTTCATCAAGAATAAATGAGAGTCCTCTATTTCACTGAAGGTCCATCATTTTCCCTGAAAGATAATGCTTACTTTTTCTGAATAATTGATTCTTGGCTGCAATCTAAGTCTCTTTACCCACCATAGTATCATAACCCAGGCCCTTAGATATTTTAAAGTAGACATTGCTAGGTTCTGAGTAATCCTTATTGTGGCTCCTCTTATGATTTTTTTTTCTTTTTTGCCGCTTGCAGTATTTGCTCCAGGATCTGATAATTCTGGAATTTAGCTACAATTTTCCTTTTGTTTCATTTTGGGATCTCTTTCAGAAAGTTATTGGAGGATTGTTTCAATGGCTATTTGCCCCTTTGGTTCTAGGACATTAGGACAGTTTTTCTTGTTTTCATCATTATTTTCAGGCAGTTGAATACCTCTTAGAGTTTCTCCCCTGGATCTATTTTTTCATGTCAGTTGTTTTTTTCTGTTGAGGTATTTTACATTTTCTCCCATTTTTTTTTTATTTTTTTCATTTTATTTGGCTGATTTGTGATGTCTTATTGAACCATTTGATTCCATTTGTTCAATTCTAATTTTTAGTGAATTATTTTCTTCAGTTAGCTTTTTTATTTCATTTTGCCTTTGGCCAATTGAACTTTTAAATGAATTATTCTATTCATTGGATTTTTTTCCATTTTAGAAATTCTGTTTTTCAAATTGTTTTCTTTTTTCCATTTCACCAAAACTGTTTCTTAAAGAATGATTTTCTTCAGAAAATTTCTATAATTCCATTACAGAGCTCTCATTTTCTTTTCCTGTTTTTTCTTCTAGCTCTATTTTAACATCTTTTTTGAATTGTTCCCAGAGAAGCTTTTGACATGGAGACCAATTTCTATAACTCTTTGAAACTTCATCTGAAGATGTTTTGCTATTAGTGTCCTAAGGGTTTGAGGTGTGTTTGAGGTGTGTTCTTTTCCATCTCTAAAAAAGTTACGTCTGATTAGATTTCTATTTTTGCTTTTTTGCTCATTTTAAAAGGCTGAGATCTCTTCTTAGGGCAAAAAGGGAGATTATCTTGAGCTTCTGCTACAGTTAACATTGACTTTCAGGCTGTCCTGGGGCTAATACTTCTGGGTTCCTTATTGTGCTGGGTGGCCTTAACCAAATCTTGATTTATGCTGGAGTTAGGGGGCACATTACTTGTTTTTTGTAGTTGTGAAAATTGGTCTCACAGCCAATATGCTGCTCTACTGACTTCTGAACCAAAGTAGCAAACAGTGTTGTATTTTGACTAAGAGCCTCCCACTATATTCTTACAACATGGAAGCCTCTCTAACCTGGATCTTCCTGAACTGCACTGCTCTGGGCTATGCCTGCTCTAGCTTGCAACCCACCACCCATCCCTACTGCAAGATCGAAACAGATCTTTCCTGAAATTCTTCTGCTAGAAATTTGTTTCACTATAAATATTTTGGGGTTCTGTCACTTCAAAACCTATTCAGAGGCTTGAGCTGATATTGGTTTGAGGGAAGCCAGGAAGAACTCAGAAAAAGACCTGAGATTTGAATATAAATGCATATTAATAATAACTATATAAACTATTGTACCTTTATTAATAAAGATATTGTTTAAAATTATTCATTTGATAATGCTAAATGTTGGAAGGCATTTGGGAATACTAAGACACTAATGCCTTGTTGGTGAAGTTGTGAACTGATCCAATCTTTCTAGAGAACAATTTGGAAATATGCCCAAAAGGCTATAAAACTGTGCATACCCGTTGATCCATCATTGTCTGTACTTTGTCTGTATCTTAAAAAGATCGTATAAGAGGTAAAAGGACCCACATATGCAAAAATGTTTGTAGCAGTTCTTTTTGTGATGGCAAAGAACTGAAAAATAAGTTAATGCCTATCACTTCCAGAACGGTTGAATATGTTATGATTGTGAAAGTAATGGAATATTGTTCTCTAAAAAATGATGAACAGATGATTTCAGAAAAACCTGGAAAGACTTATATGAACTGATAATGAATGAAATGAGTAGAACTACACCCCCACCCAAAAAAAAAAAAAACCTGTACACATCAATAGCAAGATTGTGTTTTGATCTCTTATGATAGCCTTATCTCTTCTTATTAATTCAATGATCCAAAGTATTTCCAGTAAATTTTGGATGAAAAATGCCATCCATATCTAGAAAGTGAATTATGGAAATTGAATACAGATAGAAATGTACTATTTTACCTTTTTGTTTTGTTTTGTTTTGTTTTCCTCCTTTACCCTAGTTTTCCTTTTAACTCTGATTTTTCTCTCACATAACTAATGGAAATATATAATAAATAAATGTACATATATAATTTAAAAATACATTAAAATAATAAAAAATTTAAAAATACATAAAATTTTGTTATGGGCCAGAATTCTGTACTTGAAACGAGGATTCTTACAAGGTGCTAAATCAGTGGAATTGATACAAGAAAATGGTTATCTAGTTTAGCATAAGTGATTAATAGTTTTCTGGTTCAGTACATGCACTTAGTACTTAATATAGTTCTATAAGATTGACATATATTCTACAAGATTCACACCTATGATAATGTAATTATAATAGAGTATATAAGCTGGGATAAAATCTGCCAGATTCATTCATGCCATCTCACACCACCATGGTGGCAGGCCTGTCCTCCTTCATTTTTCCACTGAGACCAAAGAGTGTCTGAGCCAGAGACAGACTCAGAAGGGCTTGGAGACAGACTGGGAGACAGAGGGCTGGAGGCTGGAACACAAGCTCTTGGACTGAGACAAACTTCAAGCCAGAGACCATCATGTGGTCCTCCTGCCTCCCCCA
The DNA here is from genome assembly GCF_902635505.1 of Sarcophilus harrisii. Taxonomy (NCBI): domain Eukaryota; kingdom Metazoa; phylum Chordata; class Mammalia; order Dasyuromorphia; family Dasyuridae; genus Sarcophilus; species Sarcophilus harrisii. The sequence goes on from NC_045431.1 coordinate 57,843,321, forward strand.
CAGAAACCAAGACACATTCCAAAGGACCTCAAGAAAGCTAGCCAAAGCCCCAGGCAAGGAAACTAGACTTTGAAGGAGATAATAAAGAATATGGATTTTATCCCTGGCTTTTCTCATGGTGATTAGCAGAGTGCTATAATGAAGGGTGGTCCAGAGACCTCCAGAAAACCAACCAGAACATTATATTTAACCAGAACATTACAAAATGTAAGTAGAAATATTCATCCGATTCGTACTAGTTGTGTAATTATGGCCTTATTTACTTCATTGAATGCCAACCTCCCTATCTATAAAATGAGTATTTTTAATAGTTTTTTTTTATTTACAAGATATATGCATAGGTAATTTTTCAGCATTGACACTTGCAAATTATTTTGTTCCAAGCTTTTCCCTCCTTCCCCCAATCCCTTCCCCCAAATGGCAAATTGACCAATACATGTTAAATATGTTAAAGTATAAGCTAAATACAACATATGTATACATGTCCGAACAGTTAATTTGCTATATAAAGAGTTGGGCTATGAAATAGTGTACAATTAGCCTGTGAAGAAAATCAAAAATGAAGATGGACAAAAATAGAGGGACTGGGAATTCTATGTAGTGGTTCATATCATCTCCCAGAGTTCTTTTCCTGGGTGTAGCTGGTTCAGTTCATTACTGTTCTATTGGAACTGATTTGTTTCATCTTCATTGTTGAAGAGGGCCATGTCCATCAGAATTGATCATCATATAGTATTGTTGTTGAAATATATAATGATCTTCTGGCCCTGTTCATAAAATAAATATTAAAATATCTACAATGCTGACCACACAGATATATTGTGAAGTTCAAATGAAGATATGCTATAGGTATATACAAATATTTTGTGTATATATATATATATATATATATATATGCATATGTACATTAAATGTCTGTGTGAGAGATATGTATGTATATGTATATGCATGTATACATAATTGTATACTTAAAAGTCTAAGTGATAGGTGCAATCATTATTAACTAAAGTGAAGCCATTAAAAATGTCATGTTTTGTTTTCATATCATGCAAGATATCTGACTTTCATTTAAGAGAAGTAAAATGATCAAACAAACTGCACCAGAAAATAAATCTTAATCTGAATGAACATGTTCTTAAAATGGTTTGTTTGGTCCTTTTTTCAGTAATGTTTTGATTTTTCTTGGCAAAGTTATTGGAATAAGTTGCCATTTTCTTCTTAAGTAATTTTATTGATGAAATTCAGAGATAAACAGAGGTAAGTTATTTGTCCCAGATCACACAATTAAAAAGTAACTGAAGTTACTTTTGAACTCAGGAAGATGAATCTTCATGATTTCGCAACTACCTAGCTGCATTGGCTAAATTATCATAATTTAAATAATGAGGTTTTATTGTATTTGAAATAATTTCCAGTTGAATGCATTACTTAGTGTGGGGCTTAATAAATGCTTGCTGAATTTAATGGAAAATTAAAAGGTTGACATTCAAATTGAAAATAACATTACAGTATCATATATGACAGAGTCCTATGGCTTAGAGCCAAGATTCTATAGTTCAAACCATCCTCTTTTGCCTGTACATAAGTGGCTTGGGACGCTATTCTCCTATCAAAATGACTTCCTTATTTATTTGTTTGTTTTTGTATGTGAAGAATTGAATACCACCTAGAGTTAATAGCTTTTGGCAGTTATTCTGAACTTCAGAAACTTTACTAAAATGTCTCACAATTCACAAGCTGCTGAAATAGTATTTATCTATTTATGTTGGTATCTAGTAATACAGAAACTGAAATACTTAGACTTTGTAATAATGCACACTACATATTTAAATTCATTAACCTTAAATGATTTAGCAATTTTCACACCTTTGAGACTACAGATACTTTGAATTCTCAGTCTTTACAAAGAAACATGTTATGTTATTGATTGTACAAGTCTCTCATGCTTTCTCAAGGCTACATAGATTTGTATGACCTTTGTAAGAGCTTTCATATGCTGCAACATTGTTGGGAATTGGAGAGGGGGATAATGTAGGAAGTATATTTCATAGAGTAAAAAGTACGTAAACATCAAGCATGGCTCAGAAATAAATCATGAGGGGATGGAAGTATGGGGGTGACCTTGCAAATTTTGGATACAAACTTGTTTTGATGTCAAGAAAAATAATCTTTAAGCCTTACCTCAGGTATGCATATATTACATTTGAGCCTGATAATGAAAATTTTAATGTCCTTTAATCAATTCTCTAAGATTGTTAGTTCTTTATCAATATCGATGAAGACAGCTTACATATGACAAGTTTTCTACATAGATGATATCCTGTGTTTGGAACCAAAGCAAAGCAATATTATCTACTCCCTAACCACATACACACACACACACACATATACACACACACACACACACACACACACCCTCTGTACATATGTATTTCTATAAAAAAGGATTCAAAGATGAAAGAACATTGATCCTGAGATCAAAGAAATAAATTTTAAATACCAACCGTGACATTTTCTATCCGTGGGATCTTGGACAATAGTGTAATCATTTTGAACACCAGTTCCTTCAATGATTGAATTCTAAAGTTTATTGTATCCTCCTTGTCATCCCTCTCCCTCTCTCTAAATACAGTTTTTCCATCTCCTTTGTTTCCCTGCTGGGTTTCTATATAATGTAATTTTACTCTTCCTCACAGACTCTGAGTGTGTTTTAAGAGTTTCAGTCTGATTTGCATATATTGTGATATGATTATTCCTCTTTAACTAGTTTTTAGCATATGAGTTCATATGTTCTTCTTCTTATTATTATTATTTTTTTTGCCTTACACCTAAGTAAATGTTAAGTTATAATCACTATCAGTCAGCATTTTGAGTAGCTAGGTATTTTTAAATGAATCAAATGAGTGAAGACATAATAACTAAAATAAGTCATGGTACTATGTTCCCCAAGAACAGGATCACCCTTAGGACCATAAGAAGCTATTATTGTAACAAAATAATTGTGGGCCTCTGAGAAATGAATATGAAGACACTTAGAATTAAATGATCCAGCACAGGGAGTAAGCACAGGTCCTGAGTAAGCGGAATTCAGATACTACCTAGTGAGTGGAGACAGAATCTATGTGTTTTAGAGAAAGAATCTCTATTTTAATTTAGACCACTGTATATTGTCCGCCAATGTGCCAACCATGTCTAGTGAGCAAAAATTTCCATATTGCATATTTCACTTGATATTAATAATCAACAAATTGTTAAAGTAAATTACCTCAACTGGACTCTTTTTCAAGTAATCATGAATTATCTTGATATATGTCACATGTATACATTCCATTCCTGTAAAAAATTGCTATGTGATATCTTTTTTTTTAAATAACTTTTTATTGACAGAACCCATGCCAGGATAATATTTTACAACATTATCCCTTGCACTCACTTCTGTTCCGATTTTTCCCCTCCCTCCCTCCAGCCCCTCCCCCAGATGGCAAGTAGTCTTATACATGTTAAATAGGTTACCGTAGATCTTAGATACAATATATGTGTACAGCACTGAACAGTTCTCTTATTGTGAATTTAGAAGGTATAAATTACTCAGGAAGAAAAACAAAAATGTAAGCAGTTTACATTCATTTCCTACTGTTCTTTCTTTGGGTGTAGCTGCTTCTGTCCATCCTTGATCAATTGAAACTGAGTTAGATCTTCTCTTTGTTGAAGAAATCCACTTCCATCAGAGTACATCCTCATACAGTATCGTTATGGAGGTATATAATGATCTCCTGGTTCTGCTCATTTCACTCAGTATCAGTTCATGTACGTCTCGCCAATCCTCTCTGTAGCTATGTGATTTCTAATGCTTGTCATTATTTTTATCATTTACAAAATTTCTCCACAATAATATTTTATTTTTTCCAATTACATGTATAGTTTTTCAACATTAATTTTTATACGATTTTGAATTCCACATTTTTTCCTCCTTCCTTTCCCTTTTTATCTCCAAGAAAATAAGTAATCTGATATAGATTATCCAAGTATGATCATTTTAAACACATTTCCATATTAGTCATGTTGTGAAAGAAAAAGAGAAAAAAGAGAAAAACCATTAAAAGAAAAGAGAAAAACAAAGTGAAAATGGTGTGCTTCAATCTATATCCAATCTCCATAATTCCTTATCTGGATGTGGATTCCATTCCAAGTCTATTAGAATGGTCTTATATTAATGTATTGCTGAGAAGAGCTAAGTTCATCATAGTTGATCATTGTACAATGTTGCTGTTACTGTGTTCAATTGTTGTTCTGATTCTACTCATTTCCCTCAGCATTAGTTAATGTTTGTCTTTCCAGGTTTTTCTGCAGAGTTTGATGATTGTTTGAGCATGGTTCCAAATTGTTCACCAGAATGGTTAGATCAGTACATACCCTCCAACATTTATCACTTTATTTTTCCATCATCTTAGCCAATCTTATAAGTGTGAAGTGGTACCCCAGAGTTCTGTTAAAATTCATTTCTTTAATTGATAGGGTTTTGGAGATTTTTTCATATAATTATTGATAGCTTTAATGTCTTTATCTGGAAATTGCCTGTTTATATCCATTGACCATTTATCAATAGAAATAACTTATCTTCTTATAAATTTGTCTCATTCTCACTATGCATATATGTATATAAAACATACATACATATATATATATATCTTTTAATAAATGAGACTTTTATCAGAAGCATTAGTTGTAAAAATTGTTTCTCAGCTCTATTTTCTTTCTAATTCTGGTTGAATTTGTGCAAATTTTTTTTTTTATTTAATGTAACTGAAATTATTCATTTTACATTTTAAAATGTACTTTATCTCTTGTTTGGTCATAAATTCTCCCCTTCTTCTGAGATCTGGCAGGTAAATTTTTTCTTGATTTCCTAATTTGTCTATTATAATCATTACTAAATGATAATTAAATCATTAAATTATTTTAATCTTATCTTGGTATAGGTGGTAAGATGTTTTACTGTGCTTCATTTCTGCCAAATTATTTTCCAGTTTTGACAGTATATTTTGTCAGTGAATTCTTATCCCAGAAGCTGTAGCCTTTGGATTTATCAAACAGTGATTACTCTAAACATAGACCAACTATATTTTCTATACTTCACTTATTTTACCAATCTACCATTCCATTTCTTAGGCAGTAGCAAATGATGTTGATGATTACCACTTTATTATATAGTTTTAGATCTGGCTTGGCTAGGCCTCCTTTCTTTGCATATTTCAGATTAATTTATTTGATATTCTTGACATTTTGTTCTTCCAGATGAATTTTTAAATTATTTTTTCTAGCATTATACAGTAATTTTTAAAAGTATGATTGACATGATACTAAATAAGTAGATTTATATAGGTAGAATTTTAAAATTTATTATATTAGTTCAGAGATTGAGGAGCAATTGATATTTTTCCAATAGATTATATCTAACTTTTTTTGTGTGTGAGAAGTATTTGTAATTGTGCTCACCTGGGTCTATGCAATCAGATTTCCCAAATTTTCCCAAATTGCACAGTTATTTTAAGTGGATTTTTTCTTTGTATCTCTTGCTCCTAGGTTTTGTTGGCAATATAGAAATGGCAATGATTGATGTGGGTTTGTCCTGCAACTTTGCTAATTTTTTTATTATTTCAAGTAGTTTTTTGGTGTTTCTCTAGTATTTTCTAAGTATATTATCTAAGTATATCATCTGCAAAACAAAAAAAAAACATATTACTTTGTTTCTCATTTCCTACTTTAATTCTTCCTAAGAAATTGATCAATCAGAGGAAGCTACAGAAGTTGAGGTATGGATAGTGCCATGCTCAGTGTAGAAAAGTAGATAGCCTTAATGTTACAGTTATCCCTGTTATAAAGTTTCAAGTGAGGTGTTAGATTTACCCAGTGTTACATAACCAGTGTTTCCGACAAAACATTTGCTCCTAGATGTTCATAACTCAATCACCTTTCTACCTATTACTTTATAATGTGGAAACAAGTAAAGGACAGTGTCCAGGATTTTGGACAGAAAATTTTTGTGTAGAGATCTCTGAGAGATCAATAACATAAATCTGATGGAATGAGAAGGCAAAAATAAGTTGCAACTTCTGTATGATGAATACCTTCAAGTATTTCACTATATTTGTTTCCCTTTATTTCATTTTATTTGCTATTGTGGGTGATGTTACCTGTATACATGTTATTTCTGTGAAAATTGTTATGTGGCTTCTAGTGCTTGTCACTGATTACTTATATAGGCATTAAAATAATGGCTAAATCCTATTTCTAGATCTTGTCACTATTTATGATTCTTCCCCTTTGTTTAAAGGCTATTTAATACTCTTGGCCAATTAGAGCTAAACTGTTTCTAATTGCTACATGCCAACTTGATCTAGTATTGTCAATTTCCAATAGTCAACATCTGCATATTTTCATTTTGTACATCAGTATATTCTAATGCTATTTCTTCTGTCCACCTATAACAGATGCTCAAATATCTTGGTGTCATCAATCCTCCACATGTGTCTAACTCAATAGAATGGAATGACAGGGAGGAAGACCATATTTTCCCTCTAAGTAGTTGGGAATTCTTTATAATCTTCTTTAAACAAATTAATATAATTTGCCTTTCCTCCTCATTATTACCATACCTTTTACATTACACAGTTTCTAAATTAATTGCTTCTGAAAAGCAAAAAAAAAAAAAAAAAAAAAGATTTTACACATATACACACATTTCTAGCACTTATATATGGCAAAGTACGCTGCTGTATGCTCTTTAATGAAGGTAGATCATACAACTAGGAAAAAATGTGAAAATTATTAAAACATCTATACTTTCTCTCTTCTTCTATTCAATTTCATGCCTTTCTAAAATTTCCCAAATGATGTAAGGGAACATCCATGTACATGCAACACAACTATTCTATGGTAAAGAGAAACGATATACTAGTTAAAATATCTAATGTATTTGGATGGCAAATAACAATATCCATTTTTTACAATGGATGACCCATTGATCCTAATCATGGGTGATATTTTGAAAAATGTAAATTTAAAATCAGTAGAGCTCTATTTTATTTGAATTTATTATTGAATACAGGTCAATATTGTAATTTGACAGATGAGAAAATTCTAGCTTACTCAGCCAGTGAGTAGCTTGTATTTCACTCCTATTATGAAAGTAGCACATGTTAATTTGGAATCATGAAAGACATGAAGTGGAATACCAACTCTTTTGTTTTATGTATTTATTTAGCAATGCAATCCTGGGCAAGCCATTTCTTTTTCTTTCTCAGTTTCTTCCTCTGCATTTCTTTTTACATATATTTTAGCATTTTTAAAAACAAATTGAAATCATGTATCCTTTCTCCCCTGACAGGTATCAAACTATTCACATATCTTTGTGCTAAAAGTGTAACTGTAACATAGGTAGGTAATTGTCACATTTACAAGTGACATTCAGTTTAAGTATTTTGAGATTGAAAACCATGCTGATGTGTGAAACTTGGCCCTAACAATTCCTTGAAAAGAGAGCTCTGATTTCAAAGAAAAGAAGTGATCAGGATTGTGATTATGGACAGCTAGGATTAGTTGGAATATGCCGTTGTGAGTGTATGTCACACTCATAAGCTTTCTAGGTAAGAAAGTATAATTTGTGCTTCCCCCTCTCCTCTGCCTTCGCCAAGGTATTGTAGGCTTCAGTCTGGTTTGGTATGATACTAGAGTTTGAATAGAGGAGATGATATGGTAACCTGTGCTTTGAGGTTCAGCACACACTATGGATTTCTATCTAAAATGATCCTGCCATGAAGCTGAACCTAATATTATTCAAGTGCATAACACCTATAATAAAATTCCAACTTTGCACCATGTGAAAGTTACCTGGTGTCCCTTAAAGTTTGCTGTGGTGCTGTGCTTTTATGCACAAAACTGTGATGTAAGTCTAATTTTTTTCAGTCCATGTATTGCTGACAGGAAGGAGCACTTGACAGCTATGGAACAATAAATAGCATGGTATAACTTAAATAATGAGTGTGTAAGGAAGGAATGGGATTTGTGGAAATAAAGTGTTGCAAAGTAAGAATGGAAAGATACTATAGTCAAAGTGTCCAAAGCCAACCTACAGACATATTTGATAGTTAAAAGGGGCTTATAAAGGGTTTTCAAAAAGGAGTATATATTTTGGATTTTATTAATCAAATATTATTCCGGCAATAATATGAAGAATAAATATACATGTATATGTACACACACACACACACACACACACACGCACAGAATGCCAAACAGTAATTGATTGAATATGGGAGTTAAAAAGAAGGAGAAATCAAAGATGCCATTAATGCTTCAAGTTTACATGGCGGGTAGATTAGTACTATCAATGTATATGGGTAGGGAATTTAAATGAAGGGGTGGGGGGGAAACTATGAAATGTAAATGCCCTTAAAACATGAAATTCTAGATCTACCTGTAAACATTAAATCATAGAAAAATGATGTTTTTCTTAAGGCGATAACCTTTGTAGCCTCTGAAAAAAGGTAAGTTCTTAGCTAACCCACTTAAGCTCAAAATTCTCAAGCTGAAACAGTTGGCAACTGTAGATCTTTACATTCTGGGACAAATATGATTTCAAATAACAATCACATTGTTTTGGCTAGTCTGTATAATTGGGGTTATTGAAGAAGATGATTAGCATAGTAATGTGGAGAGATTTTCAAATAGAAAGAGGGATACATTACTTTGTTTAATATCAGTTCTGAATATTGCCTCACATGGATTTTGGAAACTGAAAAACCTGGATGTGTAAATTGAAGGAAAAAAAAAGTTAAACATATCCATTATAGTTATCCTTTATGAAACTCAGTGATTTTCCTAAACCAGAGAAAATATTCTCTATGTCATCCATAGCTACAATTCTTTTTCTATAACAAAAGTACAGAAAGAGGAAGCTAGAAATACACATTGAAAGCTTGCCAAGGAAATGACAGCCACACAAATAAACCACTGATTACGTTCTAGAGAAAGCACAGAGAGCTTGATGCCTAGTTCCTCACTGGGCACAACTCCTTTTAAGAGTTCCAGACAAGTGTTTGACCATAGGAATTGCCAATTTACCACATGAATATGTGTTATTCTTTCCTACTCTGCTCCAGTACCTATCAACCATGCATATGAACATTCATTTATGTGAGCTCACAATCTTTTGTGCAGAGGGACAGTCAAGCTCATTACAATAGTTCATAAGTCTCCATGGACATGAATTAGCTGCTTGGAGCAGAATAGTAATGTTTCAAAGCATAAATCAAAGAGAAGCATGGACATTGGTAATGTTTATTTCATTTGATATAGACACTTTAAGAAAGTAGTGATTTGTATTTCTAGACCAAATTTTCCCTCAGTTTTGTTTGCTTTCAAGCTGATAGAATCCATACATTATGTAAAAACCAAAACTGCCTTCCCTTCATCAAAGACTATAGAAACTAAAATGAGCATGCAGTTCTTTAAAATCTGTTCTCTAAAAGTACTATTGCTATTGATAAATTCCTATCTCTGATAGTTCTTTCAGAGATAGTCTTTAAGAAACAGATACTTTTTGCAACATTCAGTAGAAGAATTATTTCTGAGAGTTAGAATTGCTGTAGCAGAAGCTAACATAGAATGTCCCAGGTACTGCAGGGTCCCACCCTGATATCTTTTCAAAGATTCTGCTGCACAAGATGGCAAGGGAAGAAAGTGCTGATCTTGAATCAGAAAGACCTGAGTTCTGTCCTGAGGCATTTACTAGTTGTTTAACAGAGGGCACATCTCTTAACCCTACTTGCCTTAGTTACCTCATCTGTAAAATGAGGTGGAGAAGGAAATGGCAACCACTACAGTATCTTTACCAAGAAAACCCCAAATATGGACATGAAGAGTCAGGCATGACTGAAAAATGATTGAATGGCTTGGGGGAGTCCTGCTTTGTGATCAACTTGTCAATAATATTTTAAAGGAGAAGCTTATAAGCTTCCCCCATCCCCCAAACATCTGTGGGTATTACCTACTCTTTTGGTAGTCTGGTGATGTATGCAGATTCCAACAGTAATTTTTTTTTAAATGCAGAAAATAATGTACATATGATTATAAAGGAAACAGATTATATTGAAATATTCTTTTCAAAATAGTTAAATAAAATTCACAATCCCTAGAATAAGAATCCTTGTATTAGAGGGCTATCTATAAATAAAACATGCATACTTGCAGTTATTACACACATATGTATGCATGTATGCACACATGCATATGTATATGCACATTATACACATTAATACTTACACATATAATTATATGCATAAACTGGAACATATATAGTTATGATTTTTAAAAAGAAACTTTGTTTTGGCAAACACTTGTTTTTTCAGACTTATTTTATGTTATCACCCTTTAAAAATTATGTTTCAGGCAAACTCTACTACAAACTATATATGTTCCAGTTTGTGAAATTGTAGCTATGTCTTTTCTCTCATTGATTTATTTCTTCATTCCTCATACCTGGAACTCTCTTCCTACTCATTGTTATTGAAATCCTGGCCTTCTCATAAGGCTAAGCTCATTTCTTGGAAGTCTATTTCACAAATCCTCCCTTCATGCACTTAGATCTTCTGGAGAAAATGATCTTATCTTTCCCAAATTGTTCTAGAATACTTTCTGCATCCAGCATTTGCCTTACCTTCAGTTTTGTGTTATAATTATTTTCAGAGATAGCATATAATCAACCTCTTAGTTAATTATAAGCTTCTTTGGGACAGGAATTTTCTTTTTTTTCCCTCCATCATTCAGAGAATAAAAAAGAAAACATTATAACCCAATCTAATCATATCAGAAAATGATTCATCTACAATATACCTGAAATGTGACCCAACAATTTTGTTTAGCAATATCTAAAAAGGGCGATACCACCATAACTTACAGCAGCACATTTTATTTATATTCCCACTTCCTTGTACACAATAGATGCTCAAAATATATTTATTTAATATGAAATAAATATTTCTTTTAATAAAATAATGTAGAGGCCTGCAAATAGTGGGGAAATCTGGGAAAGGTATACTTGAAGCAAGGATACTTACAACAGGGTGTTTATTCAGTATGATTGATGAGATAATGGATCTCTAGTTCACATATACTTAGTGTATTGTAATGATGTAATCACTGTAGTTGGCATATGCTTAGTGAGATATGGTGATGTAATGGTTCTACAGTTGGCACGAGCTCAGTGTGCTGTAGTAATGTTATTGTGCTAAGGTATTTAAGGGCTGAGAGGACTGGAGACAGACCTAATTTGGACACTACAAAATAATAAATTCAAAAGATTTTAATTGGCTGGGATCTTTGAAACACTAAAAATTTAAAATTTCAGAGCCTATGAGATCTTAGGTAATATTAATATAAACAAAGGAAAGTAAAAGTACATTATATTCTGTGCTATTCTTACTACATTTGAAATATGTTTTATTCCAGTTGCCACATTTTAATAGTTCTATTGTTAAAATAACTTAAGTTCAGAAAAGCATCAATCAGGTTGAAAGCAATAGCAATTATTGACATGTATATTGTACTCTATGGGTTATAAAGGTTTTTCATACATCATCTTATTTGATCCTAAAATTAAGTCTGAATTAAAATTAATTAAAAATTAAAATTAAAAAATTAATTTAAAAAAATTAAAAATTGTTTCAACATTATAGATTTAAAAAAAAAAGATGCCTTAGTAAAGTTAAGTGATATACCCAAAATTGTAAGTACACCTAACAAAACTAGGTATCTTAGAACTCTTCACAAAATATTTTTAATTGTAATTTTTAAATTATTACAAATTATTATGCTACTTTCATGAGTTTGCCATAGAAAATTCTAAAGCTTACAAGTATAAAATCAGTTGACAAGTCAGAGATTATTGAATTTAGGGAAGAGAAAATATGTTGAGGTAGAGTAGTGTTTTATTTTATTTTATGTAAGAAAGCCACATAATTCCATGCCTTAACTGATTTAGGGGACTCCCATTGAAGATATTTTCTAATTAAATTCAAAATCTGCAATTTGTCTATATATTATAGTCTTAGAGATTGGAAGTATCAAGAAGGTAAATAGATTTGCTAAGTACTATAGTTAATATGTTCCTAAATCAGGATCTAAATCCATGTATTCCTAAGTATAAGGGTAGAACTTTATCTATTAAAGCATACTACTTCTCAAGAGAAAACGAGTCAATTATCTAATTGAATAGTTTTCAGTCTCCTTATGCTAGTATCACCAAAACCTTAGACTATGTTCCTAGAAACATCCTTAATTCTTGTATTTGAATTCTTCTTCTATCTTTTTTTTTAATAATAGCCTTTTATTTTCAAAATATATGCAAAGATAGTTTTCAACATTAACTTTCAAAGCCTTGTGTTCCAAATTTTTTACGCCTCCTTTCCCCTACTCTCTCCTCTAAAAAACATGTAATCCAGTATATGTTAAATATGTGTATTTTTTTACATATCTCTATATTTATCATGCTGCACACACAAAAAAAATCAGATCATAAAGCAAAAAGAAAAGAGAAAGAAAAAAGGGACCACATTTACTCCCCATAGTCTTCTCTCTGATGCAGATGGCTCAGTTCATCACAAATATATTGGAATTCCCTTTAACCGCCTCATTATTGAAAAGAGCCAAGTCCTTTGGAGTTTATCACCACATAATCGTGATATTGCTATGTACAATATTCTCTTGGTTCTACTCACTTCACTTAGCATCAGTTCATGTATGTCTCTTCAAGCTTTTCTTAAATCATCCTGTCACCTTTCCAACAAATTCTTCCCAGCCAATACCATTCCGCCTATTTTTTTTATTTCTTATACATATAATTCAACTTTTATGACTTTCTATGTTCTTCTGGCTGAGTCAAGATTCTCATGTTCTCTCTATCCCATGTTCAAGATGAATATTTCCATATGCTTTGTTTGTATAAAATTTATGTTTTGTTTCAATGTTATTACTGAAAGTTATTCTAATCATTCCCCCAACTATTCCCCTGTTATTCATCTTCTGGTTCTTTGATCTTTTGTAAGCTTTTATAAAATACTTTACCTCATTCTTTCCCTTTCCTGCCCCCATAGTTAACCTTAAAGCTCTTAGCCTCTGTCAACATTATCTTCCCTAAAGTATTTTTGAGGGAATGGAACACATATCTACTGCAAAGTCCTATCCTTAAGATCTGATATAGTCTACATTTTCTTATATACAAACATACCTGGCAATGTATCCAGTTCTCTCTGTACTTTGCTTTTTTGGCTAGGCACTGCCATAGCATGCTGTCATATATTTAAAGTGCTATTCTTTCTTTTCCTCCACAAGGGGATGTCGAAAGATGGAGTCTGTTACTTATTGACACAGAATGGTGAGATGCAGATAGAACAGGTTTGACTGGCAAAGCCTGAAACAATAGCAAGAGAATGTTTGAAGTGAATCCCAGAGCACAAAATGATGGACCAGATGGTGCCATCTTGATAGAGCATGGTAGTTAGTGGGAAATTCAGAACCAAGTAAATAGATTAGGAATTAATTCTCTAGTTTTAATTGATAAGATTGTTGCCTTGTTCAGCTTCCTGATTTTAACCTACATTAAAATCTACAATTGTTTTATTTCCTACTAATAATTCTTTTTTGAAGGAATTTTGAGAGTTACTGAGGAGTAGAGAAGATGTGATTTTTGACCTTGGTAACCATTTCTAAAACAAGTTTCTGATGAGGTCCTGAATAATGCATGTCAGAAAAATAACCAAAGCATACATAAAATTGTTCCTTGAGGCAGGTCGGAAGAAGGGTCTGATAGAAATCAGTTTAATTCTATGGTCCCACCCTCTGTGGAGGTCATCTAATCAGAAATCCAAGTTTTGTCCAAGTTCCTTAGACTAAAATTTCCCTATAAATCTAACTATAGCCCATGCCATGTTTGCGATACTGCATGGTTCTGTCTACCGTGACATTCTGTCTTATGATGTCTTTTGTTTTACCACTCTCCCATGCTACATGGTGTTTCTACTAATCTTGTTTTGCCTTATGGTGTCTCTCCTCTCAGACTGTTCCTCCTTATAGCAATTTAATTCTTTTAGGATTACTACATCCCTTTCAGGATTTAACCTGCC